>NW_016803028.1:248888-309636 GCF_001698545.2 Rhinopithecus bieti | reverse complement strand
ACACACACACACACATATCCAGGCTCAAGAGACCACACCATTAAAATACTATTTTTAAAATTTGAAGTGAAATTTCCATAACATAAAATTAATCATTTTAAAGTGAACCATTTGGTGGCATTTAGTACATTCATGATGTTGCATAACCATAAACTCTATCTACAGGTTCTGAAACATTTTTATCACCCTCAAAGGAAACCCCATGTCCATTACGCAGTGACTCTTCCCATTCCCCTCTCTCCCCGAGCCCTAGCAATCGCCAACATGCTTTCACAAAAGAACTATTCTTTTTTTAAATTTTAATTGATTTTTGTTGTGTATATTTAAAGTGTACAACATGATGCTTTGATGTACATATACTTAGCTCAAATGATTACTACAGTTAAGAAAACCAACATAACCATCATCTCACACAGTTAGTTTTCTTTTTTTTGTGTGGTAAGAGTACCTAAAATCTATTCTCTGAGCAGATTTCCAGTATATGATGCTATTAGCTATAGTCCCTGTGTTGTACATTAGATTTCTAGATTTACTTATCATACACAACTGCAACTTTGTACCTTTGACCTACATCTCCCCATCTCCCTGACCCCCTAAACTACAGTTCTACTCTCTGTTTCTGTGTATTTGATTTTTAGTTTAAGATTGCACATATGTGCGAGATTATGTAGTATTTTTCCTTCTGTGTCTGGCTTATTTCACTTAGCAGAATGTCCTCTAGGTTCACCCATGCTGTTGTAAATGGAGGATCATCTTCTTTTTTAAGACTGAATAATATTCCATTGCGTATATATACCATAGTTTATTTATCCAGTCATCTACTGATGGACATGTAGGTTGTTTCCATATCCCGGCTATTGTGAATAATGCTGCATGGAGCACAGATATCTCTTCAACATACTGATTTCATTTCCTTTGGAGAAATACCCAGTAATGGGATTGCTAGATCATATGATATCTCTATTTTTAATTTTTGATGAACCTCCATATTGTTTTCCATAATGGCTGTGCTAGTTTACATTCCCACCAACAGAGTGCAAGGGTTCTCTTATTCTCCATATCCTCACCAGCACTTCTTATCTCTTGTATTTTTTATAGTAGCCATTCTAACAGGTGTGAGCTGATATCTCACTGTGGTTTTGATTTGCATTTCTCTGACGTTTAGTGACATTAATAAGCATCCTTTCATATATGTGTGGGCCACTTTTATATCTCCTTAGGAGATATGTCTATTCAGGTCCTCTGCCCATTTTTCAAGTTGGGTTATTTGTATTTTTGCTATTGAGCTGAATGAGTTCTGAAACACTCTTCTTAATTACTTAATTAAACCATGGACGAACACACAGGGAAATCTCAGTAAGACTAAAAGAACTTCTTCAAGTTTATATAAACCTAAGATTCTGCAGGTCAATTAGGGAGTAACTGGCAAAGCGACAGATGCCTCATCAAATGAATTAAGTTGCCAGACACCAGACCACAAATGACTGTTAAAGCATCAGGCTGTGGTGACAATGGGAGGGCAGGGAGAGTTAGATTGTTATTGGTTTGCTTGTCATTTCAGAGAATCACACATAGTCAATGAATTACACACACACACACACACACACACACACACACACACACCACTGTACCGTAAAAATTCAGTGTCCAGGTATTTGTAAGGAGACTGCCTCAACAATTTCCATTGACTGTATCCATTAATAAAACCCAGAAGATAGCATTATTGCTCATCTCACCAGTACATTTTGTCAGAGAAGACATAGGCTAAGATACATCAAGAAGCCTTTTTAAGAAACACCAGGTCCCCTGATGCTTAGATTTACTAGTGGGTACTCAAATATTAAAAGCAACCAGCTAGAAATGGAGCCTTGAGTATTAATAAAATATTTCATACATTTAAAAGTACTTTTGTTAGAGAAGACACAAAGGATCACCAATTATTCAGAATCGGTAACCAAACTCATCCATACCAAATCCAAGAAGAGCTTTTTGTGAGTCAGAAGAAAGCAAATTATGATGTTTTAAGCCATTTTCCTAATGAATATGATAGCTGACATTCTTGGTAGTTCTCCTGATTTTGAGAGTACATTATGCTGATGGCATCAAAGACTAACCACTAACGAATATGTACAAACAATATAAAAATTAAACTACTGTATTTACAATGTAAAATGATTTGTCATAGAAATCCTGTATGGATTTTCTATTATAAAATCTCAAGACTTAATTTCTCCATGTCCTTATGGGTTTTTTCCAGGCACTGCGGCTTCCTCCCACATCCCAAAGATGTGCACGTTAGGTAAACAGGCATGTCTACACTGTCCCAGTTTGAGTGATTGTGAGTGTGTGTGTGAGAGTCGTCCTGCAATGGAATGGCATCCTGTCTAGGGCTGGTGCCTGCCTTGCATCCTGAGCTGCTGGGACAGGCTCCGGCCACCCAAGACCCTGAACTGGAATAAGCGAGTTGGAAAATGAATGAAGGAATGAATACAAATAATTGTAAAATAAAAATGTGTAAAGTCCATGATAATCACACAGATGCACAACAATAAACAATGTGGAATGAAAGAACTTGGCGAGCCCACCAAATTTGTTATTGTTTTTGAACTTCGTGTTGGAAAGAAGTGCTCCTTACAAGTTTCACTTTGCAGACATTTATTCCTTGATTTAACCCACCACCACTACAACCACCATCACTCACTGTTTTACCAAAAATTGGGTAAGTCATTACCTTACTTGTTTTTATTAATCTTTCTTAACTGTATGTACAGCTCACATTTATTTCCATGTTTAGCATTAGAAATGTTTTGGTCTTTATGGAGAAGTTTGGTAATGTTTTTGCGGCCAGAAATATGCCATAGGAATTTAACTCTTGATTTTCTCAATTGCCTATGGTAAAATTGGTTTCATTATACACTGTTTCACTTACAGTTGCAGTTTCCAAGAACCTACTGACAATGTTAAGTGAGGACTTACTATGCAGAGGTAAACAGTACCAAAAACAATGCTGTTGCAGCCAAGCTCTTAGAGAAAACATATAAGAAAAATAATGCATCTTTACAAGGCACTTTTGAGGAGTCTCAGATTCAACTAAGAGTATGATTGCTCTGATACCTTCTCAGACAGGTGTGTTGAAGGCAGAGGATCCCACTAAAGGAGTGCCTTTGATGGGTAGCAGGTGCTGAGGCTGCAAACACACTCTGACCCTCGAGTCCACAGAGCCCCTCACAGCCCACATACATTCTCACCTACCCACCATCTGAAAAGTCGAACTAGGACCCAGGCAGGCTACCAAGTCTTTCAGAACAAGAAGAGCCATGGCAGATTTTTCAAGTCTGAAACAACCAAGCACCATTTTAATTCCCCACATCCAGGCAATACCATTCATCAGCAGTAGAACTGCTAAGACACTACAGCTCATCCATATTAGACTATTAAGTAGAAATACTGAAAATGAGTTGGATCCATAGCTTTGACCTGGAAGAATATCCAGCACAGATTGAGCAAAACATGAGGCAGAGTGACACACATATTCTATGTGCTCATTGTTAGAAAACCAAACCGAACCCCTGTAAATGTGTCTAGGTACGCAGCAGGTACAGGGAAGCTGTAGAAGGAGACCCACTTGGAGGTTAACATTATTAAATCAGGGGGTTGGGGACTGGGGCTGGGGCAAGTAGAGATCAACGGTTTTTTTTAATAACTTACTTTCATGGTTTCATTTCAAAATAACAGAAATAATGTTAATGAGACAGAACTGTATAAGGGGACAATGACAATGGAATAACACCATTAAGTGTTTCAACCACCAAAGTCAGGGCAGGAGTCATCCTCTAAACTTCATGGGCCTAACAAATTCAAGGAAGAGAAAAAGAGAGAGAAAGAGAGCGAGACAAAAAGGAGATACAGGGAGGCTTTCTTTTTTTTTGAGACGGAGTCTCGCTCTGTCGCCCGGACTGGAGTGCAGTGGCCAGATCTCAGCTCACTGCAAGCGCCGCCTCCCGGGTTTACGCCATTCTCCTGCCTCAGCCTCCCGAGTAGCTGGGACTACAGGCGCCCGCCACCTCGCCCGGCTAGTTTTGTATTTTAGTAGAGACGGGGTTTCACCGTGTTAGCCAGGATGGTCTCGATCTCCTGACCTCGTGATCCGCCCGTCTCGGCCTCCCAAAGTGCTGGGATTACAGGCTTGAGCCACCACGCCCGGCCTATCACAACTTTTAATTCTACAAATTGTTCATTGAAGTTTTTTATTTTTTTCCTGTCTTCCCTATTAAATAAGCTCCACCGGGCCAGAACCCATGCTGAATTTATTCACCAACAAGCTGGCCAACCCAAGAGTACCTGGAGAAGGCTCACTAGTAGCCATCATTAAATGAAGAAATTCTCCTCTGATAAAGCCACAGTCCACGTCAGGACTGCAGTAACACTCTCTCCGTCAAAGAAAGTCCAATGCAAACTGCTACCTGCAGTCACTCTGGTGGATGGTGAACTCTGGGGTCCCCATACTCCCTGGGCCCTAAAGCAGATTAGCCACAAGGCCAAGATGAAAGAACTATAATGAGTCCTGGAAAAGAGCCAACCAGTGTAAAGCTCAGAGGAAACCTAGAAACCTTTTTTTAAAAAACTGTGGTAAAATATGCCTAACATCAACTTTATTATTCTAACAATTTTAAGTTTCATTAGGGACACTGACATTGTCGTGCAACCATCACCACCATCTATCTCCAGGAAATCTTCATCAGCCTTCTCTGTCAGTCTACCTCCAACAAGCAGAAGGGACACCTCACTTTCAGGTCACCAACTACCCTTCTCTGTCCCTGCTAGTGTGAGCAGGAGTTACAAAAGCAACAGGAAGAAAAAAGAAGCTGCTGAGTTCGGATAATTCAAAAACATGCCACTGGGAAAATCAAAGGTTGATATGACAACAAAAGCAAAGGAAGAATGTAAAAATTTCACTTTGTAAAGATGACCAAATAATAACAGGACAAAGACCATGGTTATATACAAGAAAGTGACTGTAAATCTCAACTCCAAACAGCAGAAAATGGAAAATAAGAGATTTCCCAAGAAGTATGATGCCCGAGGGTATGAGCACACTTGAGTTTGGCATCTACACAAGAAACGAGGTCATTTCTTTTTTCTCCTGACTTATCATCAAGGTCTCAACTCTGTAACAAAATTTCACACTGGTTTATCAATAAAGTCTTAGGTGCATTTTCCAAAGTTTCTGAATAATATAAAATGATGAATTATGGAAACTGGAAAGCATAAAGACCACATGCAAGACCAGTTTCAAGAGGCTTATGACAGAATAAATTCCACACTCTGGGGGCTTGGCACAACTTCTGTCCACAAAAGAAGCCCACTCATTTGTTCAAAGGCACCACACAAAGACACATCAGCAAATTCCTGTCAGTGGATTCTCCTTTTCCTCCCTGTAGTGTAGACACACCATATATTCAGCAGTGCAGTCACATAACCATTCACTAAGTCTACACAAAGTTCTATGCATTGTAACGCATTTTAACAAATAATATTCCTCTGTCTTATGACATCACAAAAGATTCGACAAAACTCAGTCAAATGAGAACAGGACCAGACAGTTCTTGTGCTCTAAAACAGGCTCCCACACCTGCATTTTCACCTTTGCATGAAGGATTACCACCTTCCTGCGTAAACTCCCAAATTGGTGCATGGAAATAGAAAATCATACACACGAGTTGAGCAGTTCTGGCTCCATTAACCAATTTGCATGCAAAATCGACATCAGCACTCTCTGGTCTATTTTGTGCCTATGTAAGAGATGGCATTTAGGATGCCTTGGGAGTCTGCTTTTCAGAGGCATGTTGGTTCCCATTAAAAAAAAACAGGGTCCCTAATGGTGTTTGGGCGCACGTGCACATGTAACTCCCAGCTGCCTTCTCAGGCATTCCAGTGAAAAGGAGAAAAGTTTGAGAATGAGATCAAGTAAACAATTAGGTGACAGCCAATGGTCAGGGGGATGCTCTTCAGACTAATACAACGAAGCAATCAGGTGAAAATCATTTCTAATTACACCCAGAAGAAAAATAAATCTATCAACAGTTGGCACAAGAAGGGAAAGAAGGATTTTTAATCAGGCAAAGGAATGTACTTTCTGGACTTGCTAGTGATCATTTACTGAGATGGACCATGGAGAAGTTTGGCCTTTGAGGTTGCGTATGAGGCATTTATGTGCTTATAAAGAATCTTTAGATTTTCTCTAATATATTATTTCTTCCCTCTCTTCCTCTCTCCTTCTTTTCTTTCTTTTTGCTTTTCTTCCTCCCTTCCACCCAGGGAGCCACCAGCCACGTGTGGCTATTGAGCATCTGAAATGTGGCCAGTGTGACTGAGATGTGCCCAAAGTATAAATACACAGAGGGTTTCAAAGACTTGGAAAAAAAAGACGTCTCCCAATAATAATTTTTTATTGATTCCATATTGAAATGATAAATTGTCTAAGATATTGGATTGAATAAAATATATCTGAATATTAACTTGCCTGTTTTTATTTTTTAGTGTGGTTACTAGAAAATTGTTCAATGGCATTCACAAGTCATATTGTATTTCTATTGGACTGTCCTGTTCTAGAACCTTTTGTTTTAAATAGATGCATTTTCTTACAGTCCAAAAAAAGCATGATCCCGTGTTGACTTTTATGGAGGTGCCAATTTAATTACTTTTTCAACATTCTTTAGCTAGAGCTACAAGTTGAGGTCACTTCTTTTTCCCAAAATAAATTCATAACACCAAGGAATGGGGACAAGCTGTCACAACCCTTACAATGTGGGGTCAAAAGAGTAACCTTCCTTGAGGCACACTAAATCTTTGTGTTTTTTTTTTTTTTTCTAACTGTCGCTATTCCAAATTGGAGGAAAAAAAGTACAATTTTTTACTGCCTTTATGTTTGATGGTTTGCTCCCTGTGTCCCTTAAATGCCTGCTCTTCAAGAATCTCTAGTAACACAATCACACGGCTTCTAAAGTGTTTACCTCTCAGAAGCCACTGCATTCACGATCTTCTTCTGCCCCGTTGGCAGGCCCCAAACATCCTCCTGAGTCACACATCTCACCCCATGAGGGGATTACAGGCTGCGAATCACTGCTCTAGCAAAACTAGAAATAACTGCTGGAGGCAAGCAGCCAGCCGGCATCCCACAGAGATTATTCATAGCAGAAATATCAATAGACAGTAGGCCCTCCAGTTGGTTGTGTTGAGTCCTTGGAAATGCTTTGTACTGAATTTTCTAGATGATTTATGTTATGCTCCAGAATGGCAATGTCTCCCTCACACACTTAATAAAATGTATCCGTGTGGTATTAATGTTTCAACTTAACATAGCTTTCGCCTTCCTGTACTTTCTGGTCTGGTTCCTTGGGGAGTGGAGTGGGAAGGTTTCATGATATCTGAAATCCCCACAAATTCATAAGAAGTGAGTAGGATTATTGCTTTGTTTTAACCAGAGTGCACTTTATCTTAGTTCTAAATTATGCAGATCCTATTAGGCAAATAAAGAACAGAAATCTGGAATTGAATTATAGGAGAGAAAGTTGATTATTCACCAAATCTGGCTCAGGCAGATGGGTGGTGTATTGGCTCCAGTTCCTGATCTGGGGCCAGATTACCTGGGTTCAAATTTCAGTGCCATCCCTTACTAGCCATATGACTTTGGATGAATTCTGAATGCTAATGGGCCTCATTTTTCGTCTACAGAGGATAAAAATAACACCTTTCTCATCGGGGCTGCTATGAGGATTGAGATAATGCACATAAAGTACTAGAACTGCGCCTGGAAATGGTAACTCCTCCATACATGGGAGCTGCTAAAATCATTGTTGTTACCACCATTATTCATAACCCTAATCACCTCACACATTGTTACTAAGAGTGACAGACTGTCATGTCCACGACTTGATCCTTGTGTCTTGAAACCACTCCAGCTCTGCATCAATATTCTTCAGGTTTCACACCTGACTTTAACTTCTCAGCCATTTCTGAATGTGAGCCAAAAATGGTCTAGAACATCAAAACTCAGAAAAATCAATGAGGCAAAAGCCATGTTGACGGACTGCTGCCTCTGACTTGCACCGAACTCCACTACAGGCTGCTGAAGTACTTATGGAAAGGGGCATGAGGAGGAAGGGGCAGGGCATGTCTGCAGTGGAACTGCAGAAGCCTAGAGAGCTGGTTCTGGAAAACAGCCCCATCTCTAGAAGTGACCAGGAAGCAGCAGGAGGAGGGGTGCAGGAGGCCCCAGGGAGGCGCAGCAGGGGAAAGAAGTGGAATCGTGGCAGGAATACATTTAGGACACAGCACACAAAGCAAAGGCAGAGACTTGTCACCCCCATCCTGACCATTCTCCACGCTGTCTCAAATCCATCCCAATTTGTAAAATTAAATGTGCAAACAGAAAATACTTCTCTGAAAGAGTCATAAAATGTCAGCTTCTCCACTTTCCTTCCTAACCCACAATTTTTAATTTCCTCTACTAACTGCCAGAACAAGGGCTCATATCTTAAATTGTCCTCCCACCTTAGGCCTGCCTTGCCTGCAGCTCTGTCTGGGAGCATTTCAGGCAAAACATTTAAAATGAAAAAATAAGCCCTAAATGTCTATCCTTAGCTATGGCATAGAAAGGGAAGGCTGAAGAGATAGTGTCTGGCCACATCCAGGCACACCGAGGTGGTGGCCTCAGAGAAGGAAGGAAGGCAGGGTGAGAACCTGAGGCCCGTCCAAGGGCTCTCCCACTGCACCATGATGCTGCATGACCTGAAGTCCACCAGCATCCTGTTCAGGTTAACATGTCTCCCATGTCTGTGCTCCCTCAGGTGGCTTCCACAGGCAAATAAGCTTCATCAAACAACACTAGGTAGGCCTTGGCCTGTTTCTACCTCCTGTCTCTAACTGCTCCTGAGGCAGGACAGGTACTCCTAACCCAGGATTAAAGCAGTTAGTTTAAGAAACGCTATAAAACTAACCTAGTATCTGTTCCACATGCATCAGAGAAGGTGTTATTTTGCCTTCTCTTACCTTTTCATCAGACCCTGTTCTCAAGTCTCTTTCTTTCTTTTTCCATCATAAGAAAACAAAGCCAAAGAGATGGCTGGGAGATGAGGGAGAGGACGGCAAAGACAGCTCCTAGGTCTTTGGTTTGCATGGACCTGAACAGATGATGGTGACTTTCACCACTTGGTTTTGGTCATGTTGACTAAAGGGCCTCTGTGACATCCCAGAGGAAACAGTAGTCAGGCCATTAATATAGGATCTTCAACTCAGAAGAAGAACTCTGGATTGGGGATAGAAAACTGAGGCTCGTGTACCCATGCATAAATGCTCACTAAGGTCAGAGGCTTGGATAAACTCTCCTTACGAGAGAACATGCAGAAAGAAGAGCAGGTCTCCAACCAAGAATTATCAAACTCTCAATATTTAGTGGCCGAGCGCAGATGGGCAGATCTGCAAAGGGGGCAGAGGAGCAGCCCAAGAGGCAAGAAACAAAACAGAAGAGTGCTGTCCTAGAAGCCAAGGAAAGAACAGCAGAACATCTCGCCAGTGACCTCCCCTTACCCACCGTGCCAGATCCCCCAAAGCCCTTCATTCCTTCCAGGACACACGGCAGATGCCCCTGTACGCTGGACACGAAGTCTAATAGGTCTCCAGTACACCCATGACTTTCTGTTTCACTAGCTGGGTTGTGGGCTAACCAACAGCTGGCTAAGTGTAGTCTCAATCCTGTTTAGGCCAGTTGCACTGGTTATAATGAATAAGCCTGATCAAATATTATATGAATACAAACTGAAATAGAGTGGTCTCCTTTTCTCCACAGGGGATATGCCTGGAACCACATAGCAAAGAACCTGATTGCTGCCAATCAGAGCACATTTCTCTTCATGTCTTCCACCTATAAATTTAATGCCTTTTTCATCTTCACTAAGCACTTGTCATGCACTATGGCCATAACTTTTGCAGCCTGAGGTGTGACAGCAAAACTACTAGCAAGACTTTTTTTCCCTTCCTCACAGTTTCATAGATAGAAGATTCATTCTTACTGTAGATCTTAGCAACTTCAGCATATGAGTGGTTTTTTTTTTCTCACTTAAAGGAAGCACTTTACAGTTTCATTCTGGCATATCTGAATTGCCAGCATCACTAGCCTTGTGCTTTGGGGCCACTGTTGAGTAAAATAAGGGTGACTTGAACACAAGCAGTTCAATCCCAAAACAGTGGAACTGATGGCTGAGTGGCCAGTGAGTTAACGGGTAGGTATTAAGGACAGCATGGATACACAGGATAAGGAGATGATCCGCGTTCTGGGCGGAATAGAGCGGAATGGCACGGAATAGAGATTTCACCATGCTGCTCAGAAGAGTGAGCAACTGAAAACTTATGCATTATTTCTAGAATTTTTCATTTCATATTTTGGAACCATGGTTGACCACAGTTAACCAAAACCACAGAAAATGAAACCAAGGATAAGGGGGAACCACTGTACAAACAGTGAATGAGAGTTGTTCCTAAGAAACCAAAGATTCTAAAGAAAACTGTAAAAAAAATAGCTGTCAAGGTAGATGAAGGTAAGGATATAACAGAAGGGGAAGGGAAAAGTAATTTTAAAATGTGCGGGGTTACACTCAGATATTTTGTACACATCTAAGGTCTCCCTTCATCTTCACAACGTTGACTGAAATGCTTAGCTGCTGTATCATAGGTTTATGCCAAAAGATAACGCAGATCTAGTCAGCAGAAATACTGTCAAAGCCCACAGTTCTGCACCTAACGATGGGCAGATGAATGTATGTTTTCAATGAATTCATTGTGAAAACACAGTCAGTTTTTGTGTTTTAAGCTAAAATAAAATGTTTACAATATATACTTTTAAAAAATAATTCCCTGTTCCAACCAACCTTTTTCATTTACTGACCAATTATGGTCTTGACTGTGACAGTGAAGGAGTGGTCAGTGTTGCCAGGCCCTTCAGTAAGATGAGGAATGGAGACACTCACTGGATCGAGAGATCACCGGGAGTGGAGAAATGCAATCAAGTCAGGCTCAAGACAGTCAGCTGTTATGTGACAATGTCATGAGTCATTCTTCTCTATCAAGTTCTTTTGCACTTAGTGTTTTAGAATTTAAATGCTGCTTTTTAATCTCCTTTTTTGAGCAATGGTTTCAATGTATTTTACAGTGGAAAAAGCCCTTAAAAATGAGAATGAGGATGATGATGATGAAGATAGAAGTATTATGGAAATAATATTAACAATAGTAACAATGATAGCTAGCTTCCACTGGACATATATTGTCCACCAGACATTGTTTTATATGCTTTACAAGCATCCTTGCTTAATGCTGAATCTCTCAGCTATGTACTATGACTACTTCCATTTTAAAGAGGAGAAAACTCTGGATCAGAGAAGTTGAGTAACTTTCCCAAGCCCGCAGAGCCACTAACAGTTGATTCTGACTAAACTATGAAGTCTCCCTAATTAACTAAGCTAACGTTCTCATTCTATAGATCATAAAATGATGTCCAGAGGGATTAAACAATTGGTTAAAGAAACATAGCAGCGCCAGGACTATAGAAAATGCCCTCAGATCCCAATCCTACGCTTTTTCTACTATACCACAGTAGTGCAGCAAGTGAGTGCAGCGAGATCAGAACAAAATGCTGTTAATCCTAAAAAACTTGTTGATCCTAAAAACCAACAAGCACTGCCTCCTTGCTTCTACACAATTGTGTGCCTCCAAAGTGTTCCTTGCTAGGCTCTGCTTTTTGTTTAAGTTCCATCAATAGTCAGCTTCTTGGGCTCAGGTTTTCCTCAAAAGGTTGATCACAGCTAAGAAAAAGAAAGTCTTTTAAAAATGTAATGTTTATTTCCTCGGTGAATTTAGTGGTATAATTGTAATTGGAAAAAAAGCATGAACGTGTGTAACATGTTTACTGCCAAGGGAGTCTACAATGGAAGAACCAGAAAAATAAGAATAGTTACACAGTGATTACAAATATCCAGCATAAACCAGACATTCTTAATTTCAGGGTATGATGCAAGAAAATAAATGAAGCAAATATTTAAAAGCAAATTCAACTTTCCAATTTTAATTTTAAAAGTGTTATTCAAAGACATTTATAAAGAGAGAGTGACCTAATTAAGGCAAGCAAAATGCAAATAACATGTTATTGACCTTCTCCGTGTCCCAGGACTTCCTTCCCACAGTGCAGAAATAGAAGGCAGAAGACAAAAGTCAAAGCCGGGGGTGAACAGGGCATCATGCCAGACCTCTATGAGGAGTATGAGCTCCACCTGATCTCAGCTTCCCTAGATGACAAGGCTGCCACTGTAACCAGGTCTCCTTAGTCACCTCTCTGCTCTCCTAATGAGAATCATTTCCATAGTTTCCAATAGTTTCCATCACAATGATGCTTTTCTAAAAACCCACTCTGATATATCTTTACAGGGTCAAAATTTAATTGGAATTGCCAAATTGCCCCACATTGGTCTTATCAATTCACAGTCCATCTACAGAGTGAGACCAGGCCGCGCTGACTTCTCAGCAAAGTAGCAGCTGCTGAGCACACCTGCATCAGGATCATCGAGGAGTGGGAAGGGTGTGTTTACATTAGGAATGCGGGTCCCAGGCTATCCCCGGATCTACTACATCAGACCTGCATTTCAATAACCAGGGCCATTGATTTGTTTGCTCACTCAAGTCTGAGGATGATTGTGTGAGAGGCTGTCTGGAGCCAAGTCTGGAGAAAGACTGTGAAGCCAAAGGTGAGCTCACTAGCAAACAGTTCCCAATCAATTCATAATGCCTGCATGGTGGCAGGAATGGGGGAATCGGGTAGATGGATACATAAGACACCAATCTCTACTTTCTCCTCTCCTCCTCATCCCCTGACTGCTTGGAGAACTCCTTCTCATCCTTCACAACTCTTCCTAGCAGACACTTCTTTAACCTACACGCCAAGGCCTCCCTCCTTGTGTCAAGGCACCATCTAGCACTCACCATTTCTGGTGTGTCTCCCAGGGAAGGCAGGGACTTTGTCTTGTTCATTTTGTTCTCCTCACAACTAGCTTTTTGCCTAGTCCATAACTAGAATTCAACAAATCCTTAGCAAATGACTACGTAATTGAAAAAAACAAAAACAAAGGATAGAGCAAATACAGAACCAGTTACTGGGTAGGACAAGATGGAAAACCCCGGCCTCCTCCTCTCCACCATGCTGTCTCCCATGAAGATTCCAGGTCTTCCAAGGGTAAGGGAAAACAGGCTGATAAATGAGGTCTGGCAGCCAGCAACCCTCCCACTGCAGCCAGGCTTTGTCTCCAGGCCATAAACACCTTCTTGCTCACAGGAGTTGGACCTTGTTGGGATTAGCAAACAGCTGCAGCAACAGCAGCGCATGACCCGTGCAGTTTGTTTAGGTGGCGTGTGTCTGTGAGGAAAACTTGCTCTGTGGTGTTTTTCTATAATGATTACTTGGAGAAATGATGTTATTTTCAGGGGGTGAGGAATACCAAAGAGGCTTATTTGGCAAAAGCCATCATCTGTTCACTTCCACTTTGTGTGTATATGTGAAAACCCTCACACTAGTAGCCAGGAGTTTTCGAAACCACTGGGAAGAGACTCTAAAAACAGGTTGGAGGCAGGAAAACAAACCCCTAGGATGCCAAGCGTGCAAATTAACACTGAAACCAGGCAAAGGACTAGTGCTGACAGATAAAAACACTCAAGCCAGCTCTATGTAAGGATTAGGAAAATTCTAAATAGGGAAGCATTCTGCCCACAAGTTTTGTTAGGAGAGGACATTAACACCAGTCATTTATGGTCCTCAAAGCCCGGTATATTCGTATTGGGAGTGGAGGTGTCTGCTGTGTTCAAAGGACAGGGGCACTGAAAACTCAGAGACACTCTCCTCTTACCTCCTCAAGCTCTCAGATAATCAACTAGTAGAGTCAAAATAATCTAATCATGGACTATTAATGCACATGGCAAAAACTCAACTGATATCCTAGTCAACAGAATTCTACATTGGCTGTTCTGTCAAGATGATAATGAAACATCAGACAATCTGTGAGAACACGATGCCAAGAAGAAGAAATACAAATTGGGCTCCTCCATTCCTCATGGAAATTAGAAGATTCTAAACTAATCAATTAGCTTCACATCCCCGCCACCTACCCCGTCTCTGCATTATCATTCCACTTCATGAAATTTCCTGGGAATCCACTTACTATTCTGTGATCATGGACAGCAAATGAAAATCAAGTTCTCTGCAGAACATGAGAGAAACTTTACATTGTAATGTAAAACGAGCTGATTAAGGGCACTTAATCCAAGAACAGCTAATTCTTAAGACCTCTAAGCAGAGTGGATGAAATGTCAGGAAGGAGGAATGCAGCCGGGTTCTGATCACACAGAAAAATGGATTCCGGCACTCGACAGGCTGCCTTATTAACAATTACAGTAACTAGGGTTGTTCTTTTCAAAAGAATGCTTTGCATGTTAGGATAAAGACCCCATCTTTGGAGATCTGTGGTAGAAAGAACAACCCTCTTTTTAGAAAATAAGTTACTCCGGGCTTTGGGAGCATCCTAAAAGATGAGAGGAAACTCAAGGAGAATGGTTTATCTTTCTGAATGTTTTATCTTTCTAATTTCATCTCATTCAACTTCTTACACATTGGAAGGTGATTGTAAACTCAGGGATGTTAGGAATAAGTTTATTATTAAAAAGTAATAAGCAACCTCTGCTGACCAAACTCTTAGACAAGGATGACAGAACCACTTTTCACTTTGAAAAATTCTTGAGGACCTCCCTGTGAACTTTCGTGTATGTGGGTTACATCTATCTATATTCATCACATTAGAATGTTGAAAACTAAGACATTTTAAAAATAAGAATATCCAAGCACATATTAATTAGTGATGATGCCATTATGTGTCATGTAGCCACTGGAAAACTCCATTGTGCGCCTGTCAGAGAATAAGAGTGGAAAAGGCGAACAAAGGTCTTAGTATCATTCCGAAAATAGTTGGGACCTTAATAACTCCCAGGGGTCCCCAGACCACTCTGAGAACCACTGACCTAGAGTCATGTCTGGTTGACATAGAAATGTGTGAGAGTTATACAGATGTCAACTCTTTCAAGAACCACTTCTGTCAGAAAAACAAACACTCTGTGTATTATGTGTCAATAAAAAGGTATTTTTAACGACAGATGCCATTGCTATAAGAACTTTAATAAGTGTATGTGAAACTTTCTGGTAGCTGGCAGGAAAACTGGCTCTTTAATCTTTTACAGTTCACCACATTTGTTTTACGGCCTCTGCAAGTACAGATGACTAACTGCTTCTACGCAGAGCTGTGCAGTGTTTCTACCAAGGGCCAGGCCTCTCTGGGTAAATCCATTCCCTTCAGTAAACACGCAGGGAGGCAAGTCACCTTAAGAAGCAGTTTAACCCAGTGGTTAAGAGCCCAGGCTCTAGATTTAGACTTCCTGGGTTCAAATCCTGGCTTGGCCTCTTGCCAAGTGACCTTGGGTGAGTTCTTAATCTTCCTCCAAGTATAAAAAGGGAGAATAACAATATTTACCTGGTAGGATCTTCATAGGAATCCTATGAAGGGTTATATTTCTAGGACATAGTATTACTCAATAAATGCCAGTTATCATTATACCTTCTTTTACGATATACAAGGCATCCCAAAAGCCTCAATATGGTTTTATGCTGAAATTTCAGAAATATAAGCATTACAAACTTACCTCAAATACCATTTATTTAGTTCTGTAAATTTTAAGTCATAAAATTTTAGTTTTTTGTTTCGGTGCCTCTGATTGAAAGTGGCAAGCGCTGCCTGAAACAAAATTACATTTTAATCTCATAGTGGAGCAGGGAATAAGTGTGCACACAACTATTAGACAAAGGAGATTTTTACCATTAAGACTTAATTCGATAGACATGGCTGTGGTCTGAATGTGTCTCCCCCAAATTTATGTGTTGGAAACTTAATCCTCAATGCAACAGTGAAGGGAGGTGGGTCCTTTTGAGAGATGTTTAGGTCATGAGGGCTCAGCCCTTATGAGTGGATTAATATCATTATAAAAGGGTTTCACAGACAGAGTTTGGTCCTTTTTGCCTTCTGCCTTCCACCATGTGATGACACAGCATTCCTCCTCTCTGGAGGATGCAGAAACAAGGCACTATCTTGGAAGTGGAGATCAGCCCTCACCAGACACCAAACCTGCCAGCAACTTGATCTTGGACTTCCCAGCCTCCAGAACTGTGAGCAAAAAACTCTGTTCTTTATAAACTACCCAGTCTTGGGTATTTTGTTTCAACAACACAAAGTGGACTAAGACAGACATTCACTGAGCACCTACTATGTGCCATGCTTGTGCTAGGTACCAGGAAGATAAAAGGAAACAAGATGAGATGATTAGCCAACAGTGGTGTAAAAAGCCAGCAGGGGCAAGTGTGGAAATAGATTGTCACAGCATGTGTTCTGCTGTATTATTCAGGTCCAGGTACACTAGGGGTGCTGGGGTTTTAGGCAGTAGGGTGCTATGCCTAGGATACAGCAGAAAGGAAAAGGAAAAGTGATCCCCTCACTGACATTTGGAAGACATTTTCCCTCCTCATCATGTGAATTTTTCCTTTCACTTGTCATTAATTCTGTTCATCTGCAAGAAGCCCATCTATCTATAGCTTTCCTTTCACAGTAGCTTTTCAATAGTGGATCTTTATTGAGCTTTTCCATCTTTGCAAATCATAAATTGTCCTTTCAACATGCATAATGACAAGCATTTCGACCCACACACTCTATTTACATATCATAGCAACAGCCTCTTATTTAGATGTCAAATTCCAGCAACTAAAAACTCAGATCCACAAAACAGCAAGAAGCCAAATAATTCTCAAAGCCATGATACTTTCCATAAACTTCAGTTCCCTTTGGGCAGTCCTTCAGGCCATATAGCTGTTCTTTTTAAATACACATTTATAATGAGTCTGTTCATCTGTTTTTCTAGCAGATTAGAAGTACAAAAATCAGGGAGTCATTTGAAAACATGGTGCTTAGCTTCATGAATTCCCTAAAAGTTACAACCCAGGGCTACTGGGTTTTCCTTTCTTTTCTTTTCTTTGAGACAGTGTCTCACTCTGTCACCAGGCTGGAGTGCAGTGATGCCATCACAGGTCGCTGCAGCCTTGACCTCCCAGACTCAGGTGATTCTCCCACCTCAGCCTCCTGAGTAGCTGGCACCACAGGCGTGTGTCACCATGTCCAGCTAATTTTTTGTATTTTTTGTAGAGATGAGGTTTTGCTGTTGCTCAGGCTAGTCTTGAACCCCCGGGCTCAAGCAATCCACTTGCCTTAACCTCCCAAAGTGCTGGAATTACAGGTATGAGCCACTGTTCCTGACCACTACTGTGTTTTCTGAAGGAAATTAGTTTTAACAGAACCAGAAAGGACTAAGTAGTATCCACAAAGTATATCAGACACCTAAACTCTTACATGAAGAGTTATATGCCCTAGTGAAAAACGATTTTCCATTTTCTCATATCTCAAAAGATTGAAAACTACAAATCCTAGCACTTTGGGAGGCTGAAGCGGGAGTCTCTACTTTAAAAATTTAAAAATTAGCCAGGAATAGCAGTGTGTGCCTTTATCCCAGCTACTTGGGAGGCTGAGGTGGGGCATTGCTTAAGCTCAGGAGTCCAAGGCTACACTGAGCTGAGTGCCACTAGGCACTCAGCCTAGGTGACAGAGTGAGACCCTGTTTCTAAAATAATAATAATAATAAGTAAATAAATGAAAATTAAAAATAAAAGTCAACTCTACAGTCAGAATTTTCTTAAAATTTTCTTAAAAATTATAGTCCATGTGCAGAATTCACTTGTTTAAATAAGCTATCACTTATATCTAGTCAATATTATCATGTTATAGAAAAAAGTTGAAAAGGAACATATTATAGAATTATTGGCCATTGTTGTTTATTTAAATGCTAGAAAAAGCCTCTAAGATTTATATACAATAAGTTTTGAGAGAAGTTTATCATTTTTTGGTTCCTATAATTTTTAGTTATTTGACATTTGCAAACTAAACTGGAAAACTGAGAAAATTAAATGTGATTTTTTTTTTCTTCTCAGATAACTGAAGCCAAGACATTTTGAGAACATGAATTTTCCATATGATTGACTTATTTCAATGCTTTGAGTGGGCATAGCTTTATTCTAAATTTTTATGAATTTTAGAGTTGATTCAGAAATTACAGTGTGAATACTATATAAAATCAGATAATAATGTAGTATGTAAAATACGCATGGTGGAAGGAGTAAACTGTGTGGATTATTCTGGCCCTGTAAAACACAGAAGTGTCTCAATTTCTCTTTTCCACTGTGATTTTATCTATTGTGCTATTTTGACATTTGTACATTTACTGGGAGCTGGCAGGATGAGTTGCACATGGGTAACATTTATATTAACTAAATTTGGTTTTCATTTTAGAAACAAATTCCTCCTCTCTTCTTTTTTTCTGCTGCCAAAGCCCAATAGGCTTATAAATAAATACACAGCCTACAGGAAAGACTTGACGAGGTTCAGGTAGACATTTCATTTGAATTTCCTAACCCTGGTTTTATCTCAACAGCCCTCATACTCTTTGGACCACATCTGGGCAAGTAAAGTGAAGTGGGAAATAAAATAGTTGGATCAATGACGTCAACAACCAACGCTGCTGTCCAAAACCAAAACCTCACATTTCAAGCAGAGACTAGGTGGGGAATATGTATTTTTTTTAACCTAAATCTTCTTCTCATTTTCTCCTTTTTTGGTGAGGGTAGAAATATCATGTAAGAGGTGTGTTACACAGATAACTAATGTGAGAGACACGTGATCAGACGTCACTTGAGCCTCATTTTCCATGCCAAAATTCAGGATTTAAGGTCTAAAACCATAGAGAATATTTTAGAGCCAGATGGTTCCAGAAAATCTGAGACATGTGGCCACCACAGCTATGATGTGGCCCACTCTCTCCTACCTACCCACCCCAGAGTTTCTTACCCTTAATAAGGCAGCCTCTACTCGAGGCTGGCCAGATTTCTTCAACAAATGAGAGACAAAGCAGGCTTGGTCCCAGTGTAAAATGAAGTCTCAGAACCCACTGCTCAGCCATTTTGGAGAGTGAGATGAGGAGGCCACGCCAGAGAGGCCCTCGGGCAGCACAGCTGCCCTGACAGTATGGGCCGGTGCCAGGAATAGGAAGGATCAAGTTAAATGTTTGTGATCCAATAACAAGATCACAACACGGGCCCCATTAAGCAAGGTTTAGGTAGAAGCTAATGAACTGAATCTGATTTTCTTTTGACCATCTTTGACAAGGAATAAACTCTGCTATAATGAGTTTCCTAGGCAATGCAAATATAGACATTACAGTGGGGTTCAATAAAAAACAAACAAAAAAACTCTCACAAAGGAGCCGATCTCCTCAAATAGACTCTAAGGTGGTTTAACTTGGAAGCATATATTTCTCTAAAACTCTTACATGAATAATCAGGAATAATCATCCATTTTAAAATACTTTTTATATTTCCATTGTTAATTAAAATATATACACATACATAAATACATACACATACATGTACGAATTTTCCACCAGGAAACCCACACTAAGTACCTAGCGTTTGTCTGTAATAATTGAACACACTAACACACTATAACCCAATGGCCTGGCCACAGACAATAGCAGATGCTTCAAGAGAAAGAATAGAGCCCTTTCAGCCAATTTTACAATTACACGATATGACCATGTTTACATTATCAACGGGAGGCAGACCAAATTACCTAGCTACTTCAAATTAATAACCCCATTTACCTCAATTATCTGGCAGGCAGGGTCTAAATAACCTGAGTAATTACTTCAATTCATTCATATGGTATACATTTGGCCTATGTGTCCACAAGTAATTTTTCCTTCCAGTACACACACCTTAAACCATCAGCAAATATCAAAATGCACAATGGCAAACTCCTATCAGTTTCATCTATAAGCAGTGTCAGCACATTCTCTCCATTATCTGGCAGATTAAAATTTGTTATACTCTTAATAATCCAGGTTGAGGTTTTCTTTTCTGACAAAAACTCACTGGACCACAGAATTTTAGAGCTAGGAAGTACCATCCAGGGCCCATAGTCTAAAAGCCAGCTCCTGGAAGCAGTCCAACCAGAAATCCAGTCTGCTCACTCATAGCACATAAGGCAAGGAGGTCGGATGTCCAAATGCTTGGGTTCAAATCCTGGCTCTGCCACTTACTAGCTGAATGGTCTTGGCAAGTTCCTAAACCTTGCCAAGCCTCAGAGTCCTCTTCTGTACAAGGGTGGTAATAAAGGAATCTGATTTATAGAGTCAGAACAAGGATTAAATGAGACAATCCACATAATGCACTTAGCATGCTTCTTGGCACATAACTACTATTGTTAAACCCGTACTATTATTACTCTTACAGCAGCACCATAGGTTTCCCCAAAGGATGTGTCCATGTCCTAATCCCTAGAACCTAAGAATATTACCTTATATAACAAAGGACGTGATTAAGTTAAGGACCTTGGGAAAAGGTACTTATCCTGTTTTATACAAGTAGTTCCTAAATGCAGTCTCATGGATCCTTATAGTAGACAGGCACAGAGAATTTTGAGACAGACACACAGGAGAGGACATAGGCACATGGAGCAGAAGGCAGTATGAAGACAGAGCAGAGAGCTGCAGCTATGAGCCAATGAATGCAGACAGCTGCCAGATGCTGGAAGAAGCAAGGGATAGATTTTCCCTCTCGAGCCTCAAGAAGGGGTACGACTCTGTTGACACCTTGATTTCAGACTTCTGGCCTCCAGAGATCCAAGAGACTACATATCTATTGCTTTAAACCACCACATGTGTGGTAATTTGTTACAGAGAGCAGCCCCAGGAAACTAATACACTACCTCAATGGGTGCAGCTCTTGTTTGACCTTTAAACTACAACTTGCAGATGTTAACAATGACAATGATAAGGCCAAAGGTAAAGGTGCCTAAGAAACGAGAAACACCAAGGGCTGGTGTTATGAATTGAGCTTAACAAAGTTGAGCTTAACAAAGTAAAGAAGCAGAAGAATGCAAGAGACAATGAGCAAAGAGGTTTGGTTGAAGGATACACAAGGGTTCGGGGAAGGAAACACAGGAAGCATGAGGCTAGAACCTCATCCTATAATGGGTCTCGTCCACTAGAGACAGAAATCTACAATGCCAGTGCATTGTTTGTTTCTAAATGACATGTTTATCAATTTCAGTACTCTATGCTTTTTCTTTTTATTTATTATGCTTGGAGTTTGTACAACTTCTTGAATGTATGGGTTGATCTCTCTTATAAATCTGGGGAAATTCTTAGCCTCAAACACTGCTTCTGTCTCATTCCTTTCCTCTCTGCTCCTTCTGAGACTCCAGTTATACATATCTTAGACTTTTCATTGTGCCCCACTTGTCTCTTATGCTTTTTTCTGTATGTTCCATTTTCCATTTTTCCCTCTGCAGTTCAGCTTAAATCGTTTCTATTAACCTTTCTTCCAGATCGCTATTCTTGTCTTCTGCTGTATATGATCTTTCTGTTAAAACCCCATCCAATGAGTTCTTAATTGCAGATATCTTTTCCAAGTAATAGAAATTCCATTTGATTCTTTATACATTCAAATTCTTTGTTTAAATTTTTCATATTTCATCTATTTTATCCATTAAAAATTTATTTTCTTGAACATATTAATTAGTTATTTTTAAATCCCTCTTTCGCTAAATACAATTCTATTCACTCTGGATCATCTGTGAATTTGTTTCTGTCATTTGTTTTCTCTCATTTTTAGGGGATGGTCACATTGACACACCTAATAATTTTTTATTGAATACCAGACATCATGTATTAGAAAGATACCTTCTGATGAAGCTATTTTCCTCAAGAGATGGCTCTCCTTTCTTCTCTCAGGAAAATAGAGTTGGGGATGGGGGTGCAGGCTGATGACCTAAACCAATCAGGCACTATTACAAGACGCAGGTTGCTCCTGGCTTAGACCTTTTGCCAGGACTTAGCCCTCCTGGCAAGGAGGCCTCACTGAGAGCCTGGAGTGTTCACCATGCCCCCACCCCTCCCAACCTCCAAAAGCCAGTCCTAAACTGTAAATCCTTATTGTCTCAGCACCAGAAAATTACTCAACACCCCTTTAGATTTCCGGAGAGATTCTGCTTATCTTTTGAACCTCTTGTCCCACGCAGTCCAGAATTTAGCAACTATCTTCAAGGGAAAGCCAACTGTGCATTTCCGGCTCCTCAAGTCTCCAATTTTGTCTCTCCACTCCAGTCCCAAGAGAACACCAAAAGCTCTGCAGGTTTATTTTTCTCAGAGCAGCAACATTCCATCCAAGCAAAGCCTAGGTCCCCATTATTTTGTCAGCACTCAGAATTAGAAATCTCCCAAAAATGAAGTAGCTACAGATCGTCAGCTCACCTCTCCACAGTTCTCTTCGTCCTGATATTTTAACCCCCCTACTCCTCATTGTTTCAGCATTTCCCAGATTTAAACAGAATGTTGCTTTCTGTAGTCTACACAGTTTCTGTTGTTCTTCTTGGGATCATTAGTTTGCCTCAAACTACCCAATCCTAGCCAGAAACAGAAATCTCTTGTTTACATTTTTCAAAGTGCTTTCATAGCCATAATTAATTTCCCCCTGTATAAACCAATAATAATAAGAAGGCAGTATTTTTTAATCTAATCTTTTAGACCACAGTTTGCCAGTCTTGGGCAAACTATGGCCCACAGGCCAAGTCCAGCCCACTGCCTGATTTTGTAAATAAAGTTTTATTGGAATACAGCCATGTCCACTAATGTGCATATTGTCTATGGCTGCTTTGGCACTACAGAAGCTTTTGCAGATTTGAGTAGTTGTAACAGAGACCACATCACCCACAAAGCCCAAAGTATTTACCATCTTTCCCTTTACAGAAAGTTTGCCAGCCCCTGCTTCATCAGTTAAAGCTCATTTAAACTGAAGCTCAGACACATTCAGTGACTCGCAAGTTAACTTTGGAGCGAAGACGGCATGTAAGGTCCCCTGATTCTTATTCCAGCCATCTCCCCACTCTTCTAATTTGCTTCCCATTGCAATGATTTATTATAATCATTTTTTAAGATTAACACAACAAGGAGAGAGATAGAGGGGAATGAGTTTGAAGCAGACAGTCCCCGTAAGGAAAAGGGAGGTGTCTCAGCGAACACAATTAAGGGTCTTTCTATTTCTGGAATATTTGGGGAATTTTGGCAGTCACCTTGGAAATCTGCTAACACAAATAATGGAAGGCAACTATTCAAGGATGCCACATCAAGGTAAAAAAAAAAAAGTCTTAATATTTCATAAAGGGTTTTGTTGTTGTTGTTCAGAAAATGAACACGTAAGGAAGAACAATGAAACGGATCCTGAAGAATGTGTTCAATTTTTATCCATTTGATTGCTGAACGCTTTCATCAAGGCAATTCTCTGAGCAGAGGAAAAAAATATCCCCAACAGAGGATGGCAGCTCAGAGGGACACACACACATACACACACACACATGCCTGATTAAACAAAAGAAGTTTTAAAAATCCAATACAGTTCCAAACTTCACAATAACTTAAAAGAAAGGCCAATTGTTTCATCTTCCCTTTTTCCCTCTTCTGCTTAATACAAGTACATGGTAATTTGCTTCTTTTTAATAATTTGTACAATCTGATGAGTGGTGCAATTTAGCCCCATGTCAATTATGGATGCTAAAATTTCAGAATTATAAGATCACCAAAATTATCACATCCACCAAAGAGACCTGCTGGGGACAGCTAGGTCTTTTTTTCCTCACTAAACCTTGTGCAGAAGGCTGAGCAGGGCATGTCTGCATCTTGCCAACCCTGGAGCCCCATTTTCCCAGGGACGACTTGAGCAGGAAAAGCAAGATGTAGGATAGAGAAAGACTAATTCATAAAAGTAAGGGAGTCATGCTCTTAGAAGAGAAACACAAACTCCTCTAAAAGGTGAGAAACCAAAGGCTCTCGGGCCTCCCTGACAAGATTCCATAGTTGTTTCTCTCAGCACTTAGATTTCTCCAGAGGCAGAAAGGCAGAAGCAGAACTTAGCTCACATTTCTTTGAATGAGCCATTTAAATGCCCATCACTCCATGCCACTCCCATGCTCTGAATTCTTCTGTGGCTCCCCATTGCTCAATTTTGGGGTCCAAGTCCTTGAATGCAGGATACACCGTGTACCACAATCTTGTATCTCTCATCACATTCAGTTTTCAGCCACTGTCTGCCTAGCATGTCCTGCTCTTGCAATGAAGAACACTTTTAACCTGCATCATCCTGTCATCCCAGCTTGCAAAGGAACAGGTACCCATGAGGACTGCATTCCTACTTCAGGGATTTACGTGGGGGATAAAAATCAGTGTTTTACTTTACTTTTAAAGATGTAATATCTATGAAATCTCTGTTGTCATTTACCTATGATAGTAAAAATACTGCAAAAGTTACTGAATTATGAAGTGTGAAGGGACCTCCAACATCATATACTCCAAATTCCTCAACTGGTGGTTCACGAAGCTCAGAAAAGGATGCAGAGGATTCCTTCTGCTCTCTGATGAACACTCAAAGGCCGTTTGAGAGAACCAGCCATTACGCCCCTTTCCTTCTGGGCCTGAACTCAAGACTCCTTCCTGAATTTAAGGAAAAAGTAAAACACCAACCATCCTCAGAAACCAACTTTCTTTACAGGCAGAAGTTTCTTCCAACCTGTTACCTGAGAATTTCAAAATCATACCTCCTGTCTGCCAAACAAGACTGCCAGCTTCTCAAAGCAAGAACTATACTGAGGAAGGTATAGACACTCATGTACACGGAGACACACAGGGACACACACAGACGGACACACACATACACAGACACACATGCTTCTCATAGCTGAAAACATGGAGGGCAGTCCAGGCATTAATTTGAGCGCCTATGAGACATAATCCTGTGAAACATAAAAAGAGCCTCTGAGCCCGAGAAACTAATGATGTAGCTCAGGAATTAGGATATTTTTTAATCATGAAATTTAACTATTGTAACATATAATAATTTAAAGAACATCTTAACTATTGAACAGAGGTTATTATGAGAGCAAGGAGTTCAAAATCTCCAACATATAAACAACTTCAAAAATCAGTAAGCAAAATTCATGCATCCCAATAGAAAATGTTGAAGACAAAACAAACAAACAAACAAACAAACAAACAAACAAACAAAAAAACCCAGTCATTTATTTTTAAAGATACAAATGGTTAGCAACCAGATTTAAAAAATAAAGTTCAACCTTGCTAGTCAGCAGAGAAATGCCACCCTGGAAGGAAAAGAATCAGGGAAACAGGCATTTCTGTGGCCTGCTGGAGGTGGATTAATCTCTAGCACCTCTAGTTAAATCTTTAACTTTTCTGGAGAACATCTCAGAAAAAGTGCACATCCTCCTCTGCATAATACCTCTTCTTGGGACATAGTAAGTATCTAACAAACCTCAAGTAAATGAATGAAAGCATACTACTGTGGTTACTGAAACCATTGGTATTGTATTAATACTGTCATACCTGTCAAAATTAGCTGCCCCCACCCCTTCCATTCCTGTATGCTCTTCCCACCAAGAGGTGAAGTCTATTTCCCATTCCATTGAGTCTGGGCTGGCCTTGTGACTTTCCTTCACCAATAGAATAGAATGGCAGTTGAAGTGACACTGTTCCATTTCCTGGCCCAGTTCTAAAATCATGGCAGCTTGCACTTTTACCCTCTTAGGAGCCAGCTCAGGCCGGACTACTGAAAGGCTAGACATTCAGTCGAGAGAGAGACCATTTGGAGGAGCAACAAGAGGCCACAATCAACAGTCAGCATCAATTGTGTGCAGGAAGCCATCATGAGCCTTCCATTCAAGTTCCCAGATGATGCAGTCACGTGAGTGACCCCAGCTGACAAGATGTGGAGCAGAGGAAGGGCCCTGCTAAGCCCAGCCAACCCATAGCATCATGAGAAATAAGGCATTATTTTAAGCCACGAACTTCGGAGTAGTTTGTGACACAGCAAAAGATAACTGCAACAATATTTATCACGTTCTTTCTAGACAGTGAGTGTCTAATATAAGTCAAGACACAGTAATTACGCTACAGAGAAAGGGAGGGAGGATAAAAAGGAAGGTCACTCTGATTGAAGAGGAGATGGTTAGTAGGGGGATGGATGCAAAGGCCAGATGCGGGGGGCGGGGGGGGGGGAAGAGAGTGACAGGCCTAAGGTCAATTCTTATCTTGTCAGTGTGGAGAAGAACGTGTTACCAGCAGCGTTTAGCCTAATGGTGTGCGAGAGATGCACAAAACAAAAAGGGGGGTGAGGGTTTTGGGTAGAAGGAAATCATGATCACAGTCCACTCCTGAGCTAAAGGCCTGAGCCCGGGAGCCAGTGGGAGGAATGAAACAGAGGGATGAATAGAGAGATGCTGGAAAGAAGAATCAAGCGGATATGACGGCACCGGAAATGAGGGAAGGGAGGAGAATAAACCACAGCGCCTTGGCCTTTCAATTTTGAGGAACAAAGAGCCCAAGGTCAATAACACCTCACTTACGCAGAGGCCCCTTGGCTCACAGACTCAGCCGTCTGGACGAGCCTCCTCCTTCTCAGACTGTTCCAGTGCCATGCACGACATTCCGCACAGGCCCTACACACAGGACATGGCCCCAGCTGCCTTTGCTGCCCGCCACTCATCCTCATCTCTACTGGATCCAGACACTTCACTCCTTCGTGATCCTCAAACATGCCAAGCACATTCGCGCCCCGGAAGGAGCCTTCTGTAAGAGAGTGGGCAGGACCTGAGCCTCGGGGAATGCCCAGGGTTAAGGGGAAGCAGAGAAAGGCCCTCAAAGAGGAGTGGCCAAAAGAGGTGATGACTCTGCGCCATGGAAGGGAAACCAGAGATGCAAAAGCCAACAGCAATTCATGCGCATCAAAAGCTTCAGGGGCATACAAGTGAATGGAAACAAAGTTCAGTTGAAGAAAAGAACAAAGAAAGGAAGGAAAGAAGACAGAAAAGGGTGAAAGCCTTTCACAGCAAATATCTCTGGCAGACAGAGCAGGGAGCAGACCCCCAGAGGAAGGAAGTCTGAAAGAGCTTCGTCCCTCACCCCACCCGCGCGTTTCGGCAGCACTCACCCTCTTTGGGAAAGAGGGTGAGAAAAGCAGGCTCGCTCTTACTACTACCCCCAAATTAATTCCTCAGCAAGCCTTTCCATTCATTATCATCATCTTTTCTTCATAAATCAAGACTGCCAGACTCAAAGACTGGAACATTCAGGAAGTGCTTACTCAAAACATAGAAACATCAATATGGAGACTGCAGACCCCAGAATGATAACAGGGTGAGCTATATTTACATCCCACGGCTGGTGATGCCTCAGCACACTTCATTCTCTAGAAATTCCATCGGCTTAATTTATGTGGCTCATTCCTCATTCCCTTTCAGCCGACAGGCTTCTTATCTTTTTCATTTGGAAACTTATCTGTAGGATTTCCCAAACCCTCACTGTCATTCATTTTTGAAGTACCTGCATTCTGTCTTGAGTTTCTGGTAGATAAGCAGGGCTCCCTTAGATGCTGTCTGCCTACACCCCATGACTGTCAAAAATGTCCCCACCCTGTGATCAGGCATCAGATCCTAACAGCACTGACAGAGTAAAGGGCGCGTTTCTCCCTTTGGTGGGATTTTCCCTTCCAAGCCATTAAAACACTTTAAGATGCCTTTTCATATCTTTCCTATCTTTAGATTAGATGCTTAATGCATAAATCAACCCAAATAGAGTGATGGAGTAGTGAGGAGAGGCTGAAGCATTTCCTCACATACAACCCAGCATTTAAGTTTAAAAAAAAAAACCAAAAAAAAAACTTTACTCAGAAAAAAAGATAAGGCTAAAATCAGATCTCAGATTAAAAATGGTAAGGAAATTGCAACTAGCTGTAGCCAATTCAAGCTGAGCCAATTATCACCAATCGTAAAAGATGACTTATAAGAGGCCCTGTGCCCCAGTACAATAGAGCGATTAAATCTTTACAACTGAGACAAATAATGCCACATAATTAGACACAGCCAGAAAAGGGTACGTACGCTTCCCCTTCCTGTGGCTGGCCCATTAGGGCAGGCATGCAGCCATTTCTTCACTGCCAAAAGGCCAATCCAGTCCCCCCATCACTCAGCCTGCCTGAATCGCATCTGACACTGGCCACTAAGGTGGAGTTTCCTTTGGCCACAGGCCACTAACAATCCTTGAGTTCCCTGCCTATCCTGTATCCAAATAAGTACAAGAATAACAGTGTCCTTATCCCACAGGTTACATGTGAAAAATATCTAGCTGTCTATTGAAGAAGTTAAGGGCATAGCTTCCGGAGCTAGGCACCAAGGTTCAAATCCCAGCTGCGCAACTCCCTAGCAGTTTTCTCATCTGTAAAATGTGCATAATCATAGTATATACTTCGCTGAGTGTTGTGAGGGTTAAAAGAATTAATATACACGAAGAACTTCGAAGCGTGACTGGCATATATTAAGTGCTATCTGACTTAGTTGCTGTTGTTATTACATACTTCCCAGTAGTATCATTATCATCATCATTATTATTAAGCACTTCACAATAGCAAGAGATGCCATCAGCAGCCAGTTGTGAGGCTGTTATGCTTATCCAGGCAGGTCAAATCTGGGCCACTGGTTAGAAGAATGGAGAAGACAAGCTGACACCAAGAGACAGTGCAAAGGCAGGTGTACGACCTTCCACAGATGCCTGGTGCAGGTGGGAAGGGACTGGAGACATGAAGCAGGACTCCAGGATGCCACACCAGGGAGCATGGTAGGGCGTGCTCCACAGAGGGAAGTGGGGAAGAGAGAGGACCAGGAGCTTGGGACAGACACGCTGGCCCGAGGTCCCTCCAGGACTTCCACAGAGGACGGCCTTGGGCCCAGAGGATGCTTGCTCACCTTGAACATGAAGCTGCTTCTTTTTCCCTCCTTGCACAACAGCACTGACTGGACACAAAGCCAAGGTGTTGCAACCCCAGGGAAAGATAAGACAAATAATCACAGCAAGTACATTCCCAGTGACCTTTCTGTTGACACAGGGACATTTTCTGAAGGTTTACTCTGCCCCAGCCACTCCAGACATGTTATCTCATTTCACCCTGAAAATAACCTAGAGGAGAGGAGCTGTGTGCTCAGAAAGGGTTAAGTGACTTGCTCAAGGTCATGGGGTTAGCAAGGAGCAGAAGTGAAAATTGAACCTGGATCTGTCAGAAAGAGACGGGGGTCCAGGCTACAGACCCAGAAACTTGTGTTCTAACACCAGAGATGGGATTTCTCTGGGCCTTAATTTGTCTGTCTTTAAAATGGGGATATTTATCCTTCCTGCTCCACTTCTGGTATGACTGAGGAAGCTCCTGTCAGATCAAGTCTCCTGCAAATAACAGATAACAACTATAAACTCTGCACACACACACATACACACACACACACAAACATAAAAACAAAACAAAACAAAGCAACTTTCTGAGGGCACTGGAGAGGAAGCCAAGGCAGGCAGATCCTGGAGCACATCAACACTTGCAAGAAAGGTACTGCACTGGGCGAGGTTTTGTCTCTGATGGCTTTTAGCCCAAGGGCAGGCCCAAGTTTGTACCACAGGAGCAGCTAAAACTCAAACAGTAACCCACAGTCTTACTGGCTTGAAGAAACAGAAGACAATATAGGGCTACTTCAGCTGGTAGAATATGAAGAAAAAACCCCAAAAAGGAGAGAGCCACAGAAAAGAGCCCCAGATTCTGTGTATAAACTCTGCCCAGATCTCTGGCAGACTCCTGAACCATGTATGCACAAGGTACTCCCTAAGCAACCCAGCTAAGACTAAAAGAACAAATTTCAGCTGACACCCAAGACATGGAGTTGGCCGCTGGAGTCCAAGTGCTTGTTGGCTAAAGCAAACAAACAAAATCAACAGTCATCAGAAAAATATAACAGAATCCAGAGTCTCCACCATCACAATCACAATGTCCAGGATACAATTCAAAATTACCACAAACTGTCATAAAAAATATTACCCATTTTCAAGAAAAATGGCAATGAAGACCAATCCCAAGTTACATAGGATGCTAGAATTAACAAACAAGAATTTCCAAATAACTATGATACTAAATTCAATATCAGTCCAACCTACCTCACAGAGTTGTTAAAGGTAAAATATGCAAGCAAAAGTGCTTTGAAAAGTTCCACATACACTACATCTAAAAAATAAAATAGAAGTGGTCTCCACTTTTATATCTGTTCCCAAAACCATAGAATAAAGCAAACCATTTTAATATGCATCACCTTTCTTCTAGGAATAAGTTATACTCAAGGACTGATCAAAACCCTATTTTTACATAAATCACAAAGACAAAAATGTGTGATTATAAACCAAGGCCCATAATGCCTATTATACCACAAATCATTTTAAAATGCAAAATAGGCCACATGTCACAGTCTATTTTATGCAGTGGGAGGAGACAATATGCATAGTGGTTACCACCATTGGTTCTGAAGTTAGACAACCTGGGCTCAAATCCTAGTCTCATGACAGGGAAGCTTTCTTCTAAGTGAGTTACTTAGCCTCTCTGGACATCAGTTTTCTATTGAGAAATATCAATATTAATGGTCCCTGCCTCTCAGGATTGTTGCAATAATTCACATACAGACCTGCATAGCAACTTGGTGCATAGTCTAGTGCTAAATAAATAGCAGCCACTGCAAAGGAGGTCAGGGAGAGAAGGGGACTTGCCCAGTATTGTCCAGCCAGGCAATTACAGAACAGGCAGTAGAACCTGGATCTATTTTTCCACTTTTAAAACTCTTCTTCTCACAAGTTCTTAAATAGACACACATGCACTATAAATTGGTTATCCCAAGTTCCTTAAGCATTCTAAAACACGCACATAAAAACACAAATTATAGCTCTGTCATGGCACAAGTTTGATCAAAAAATTATGATTTTAGAAATCAGAATATTTTATTTTTTAAACTATTTTTTATTCCTTTGAATTTGGAAAGTCTTAAGATGTGGTTTAAAAGGACACACTCCTTTTTAAAAGGTGACCCTGAAAATTTTCCATGAGTGCTTTTCCATTTCCAATCACTTTCACCAGCACCCACACCAAGCCTCAGAATTCATTCACACATAATCCTCGACAGCATCTTCATATGGGGGGGTCTCGCTACAGCCTTTGTAAGCAGAGACCAAGCACCTCTTGAATATGGGTCTTTGCATTCACCATTTTTCTTTTCTCTTCCTTCCCATTTCCCTAACAGCTGACACAGCATTAAAGAAGTTAAGCTGTTAAAAAAAAATGCTTTAGGAGTTACAGAGGAAAAGTCACATTTCTTTGCCTGAATAATGTAAGGATTGTTATACCTGTTTGTAAAACTTGGGACTTTGTCTTTAAAAAAATATAACAGGTGTTGGGATGGAAAGCCACTGAGAAAGGCAAAGTGTTCTTTTCTGCATAGCCCAAAGCTCCCTGTGACCAAGTGAAGGGCTTGAGAAATAAAATAGAAGTATTGATTAAACACTAACTGTAAAGAAGAAACAGAGATCATCCAAATAGGCAGATCCAAACCTAAGCCAGGAGCCTCTAGCCCAGTTCTTGTTTTGTGAGAAGAAATTAGAACTTTAAAAAGTTTTCAGAATAAGATCCCAAACAACCAAGCCAAGGAAGAGGACAGAAAACCTGGAGGAGCCCAAAGGGGTACAGGAACTTCTGACAGGTGTATGGTGGGAGGACCGGACCAGGAGGCACTGATGAGAACTCAGCCAGAACGTTCTAGAATTACAAGGAACAAAGGGCCTGATTAATATGCGGAAACTCGGCAAGGCAGAGACAATTCTCAGTTATGTTTCCCACTCCAGGAGAATGTGACTTCCTGTTTGAAATAGAGGAGGGCTTTGTCCCAACACATGATGATCTTCACAGGCCGACATTCTGGTCTCTTCATTACACAGGAGTAACGTCGGAAGCTGAAGCGATTAACACAATGTTACACGACTGAAAGCTGAGGGAAAGGGCCAGTGTGGAGCCATGGTGAGTCACCAAGAACTCTGGATTCTTTCAGGGGCTGGCACTACCAGATTGACTGGTCCTGAGAGATTTCTTTCTCCATCAATGGCTTCAGTTTCCTCATCTGCACAGAGTCAGACAGGTAGGGTGACCCCAAAAGTTCATCTCCTTTCTAAATGATACCAGGAAATCTGTTGGCTATAAATGAACTCATTGATAACACTCATTTCCCATTTAGATTTTCTGAGGAAGTGACTTTGGAACACCATGGTGTACACACATGTACATACATACACAAACAGTACTTTCAGTCTGCAATTGACTGTCTATTCCTTCAGTACAATTAGGCCAACGCTGTTGATCAGAGTACACTACCTCCACCCCAACACTGGGCGAGCCTCCATGATACCAGGTGACTGGGTGTGCTGTGGGGTGCCAAATGTCCACATACCGATCATCTTATCACACCTATTGATAAATCCAGTAAGACTGGAAGTGCCTCCCTATCAGATGATTAAATAAGGTCCACAAAAATACTCTGTATTCTTTTCTCTTTTTTTTTCCTGAGATAGAGTCTGGCTCTGTTACCAAGGCTGGAATGCAGTGGTGTGATGTTGCCTCACTGCAATGTCTGCCTCCTGGGTTCAAGCAATTCTCCTGCCTCAGCCTCCCAAGGAGCTGGGACTACAGGCATGTACCGCCACGCCTGGCTAATTTTTTTGTATTTTTTTTTAGTAGAAATGGGGTTTCACCGTGTTGCCCACGCTGGCCTGGAACTCCTGAGCTCAGGCAATCCACCTGCCTTGGCCTCCCAAAGTGCTGAGATTACAATTGTGAGCCACTGCACCGGGCCAAATACTCTGTATTCTTGAAAGCATTCTATTAGTACAAGCATTTTTACCTTCTTCCACCCTGCTGGCTACTACCTCAGAGAGGGAGTGTCCCTCAAAGTCCTCCCACTTCTCCCTGTCCTTTCCTGTCTTAGAAGTACGAAACTTCCATCTCTGGGCTGCCCTCACTCTTGCGAACACTGACTTCTCTGTGTCAGTGTTCACCACAGGGCCTGTGGCCCTGGTGACCTGGGCTGTGTCACATTCCACACTGTTCTATCGTGCAATTGCCCACCCAATATGATGCACAACAGCCCTTGGAGAGGGATCGATTAGGACAAACGTCCTCATTTTGCAGATGAAGAAATGAAGGTTCAAAGGAATTCTTTACATCGTTCCCATCTTGGGGAGGATATCTTGTCCTTACATTTGACTCTTCTTTGCATTTGGTAAAATAAAAATATCTATCATTTACTGAGAATTATCTAGGGGCCTAACTAATATCTTTTCTGATGACTTTATTCAATTCTAACAACTCCAGGAAATATACTGCATTTTACAGATAAGAAACTCAGACCCAGAGGGCCTAAGTAACTCATCTGAGGTCACAGAGCAAATGAGAGAGCTGGGTCTCCCAGCAAATCTGCAGGCCTCAGCCCAGATCTGTGCCACACTAAAGCCCATGCTTTTAATCACTCTGCCAGCACTATTCCCTGACGTGCAGGGTGATGGACTGATACACAGCTGCTGATTAATTAGTGAATGCTGCTGCTATTTGCCCTCCTCCCCCAAGATAAACAAAGGCTGACCATGAGAAAGATACCAGTACACTCCCAGGAAACCAGCCAATTCTCTGGTGATGAGTGATGCTGGGAACAGCAGACTGGACGTCTATGGGCATCTGATGGCCACTTTAAAGCACTCAAGGAGAGGAGAAGAAAAAAATAGGCTCCCCTCCAATGCAATTTTTCAACCACTGATTCACCATGCAATGCAGTTTTTAAGTCACAAGAGCCTTAGCCACCACTGTATTTGCAAACATTCTGTACTTTGTTTTAAAAAGCACCATTTGTTAGCCCAGCGTTCCCTGTGGAGCCAGTTGGGAGATGACATCTTGACAAGTTGAACTCTTTCAGGACAAGGAAAACGAGCTACATCAGTTCTATTTCTTCCCTAGCCAGAATACACAGGACTAGCCATCAAGGGGTAGAAGCAAAAATGGCTCCTCTCCTCTTAAATCTAGTGATATGGTTTGGATATTTGTCCCCTCCAAATCTCATATTGATATTTGATCTCCCACATTGGAGGTGAGGCCTAGTGGGAGGTGTTTGGGTCATAGGGGCAGATCCTTCACTAAAGGCTTGGTGTCCTCCTTCAAGGTAATGAGCAAGAACTGGTTGTTAAAAAGAGCATGGCACCTCCTCCTCTCTTGCTTCCTCACTCACCATGTGACACACCAGCTCCCCTTCCACGTACACAATGTTTGGAAGCTCCTGGAAGCCCTCACCAGAAACAGATGCTGACGCCATGCTTCTTGTACAGCTGGTGGAATCATAATGCAAATAAACCTTTTATCTTTATAAATTGCCCAGCTTCAAGTATTCCTTTATGGCAATACAAACAGACCAAGACACCTAGTGTGCTTAGAGTTTTGCTTACCAGCCCCACAATTTTTGAATCTGCAGATTTGGAGCTGCTGGTTCCCGAGAGGAATGCTTCCTCCAGGGGACACTGCAATGGTTTTACTGAACTAGAAGTTGAGATTGCCCCTTGGCCATTTTAGATTACCAATGCCACAGAAACACAAGGCAAAGAAGGCAATTACCCTACTGACTGGGGTGAATGATCCCAATTTCCACAGGGAAACTGGACTGCTGCCATTGCTGCCATACAACAGGGGCAGAGAAGAGTATGCCTGGCACCTGGAGAGTCTCTAGAGTGCCTCTTGGTACTTCCACGTCTAAGACTAAAAACCAACGGAAAACTAAAGCAACTAACAGACATACAGAGAGAACCACTGAGGACTGAGATCCCTAGGTTATTCTACCAGGTAATAAATAAACCTCTGCCACAGAAGGAGCTGGCTGAGGGCAAAAGCCAAGTCCCAGCAGTCACGGTTTCCATATTGGAGCAATGTTAATTCCTCCTCTCATTCCACCAATCCCTGATAAATATTCCATATCCTACAGATTAAACCAGGAAAATAATTCATGCCACCCAGAGACAGACACCATGCCAACTGGGACGTTATGTCTTCCCTTAAGAGTGTGAACACTGTATGAAGCATAGACATATCATAGGCAGAAACAAAGCTGTCCTGCTGTTGTGCCAAGTTGAAAATGTGCAGGAGGATATGTGAATGCTGAGGATCTGAAGGGTTGGACCGTGCTGGTCATTTAGTTGCCGTCTTTCTGATCCAAGTCTGACCTGTGTGGTGGGGCAAGGACTGCGCAAACTGCATCCTCGCTTTGCCAGTTGAATTTCTATTGGGTTCTGCCAGTAGGGGCTCAAGATGGAGAAGGCAGAGGGGAACCTCAAAGTCAATATACCTTTACGGAAAGCTGGTGTGCATGTGCAAGAGTTTTAAATTATTCTGAATTATGGCATTTTCATATTAATCATTCACTCATTCAGTCACTCAACAAGCATCCTCAGCACTGAGGCCTTAAGCATTTAGCTGCTTAGAGAGCAAGGACAAACCATGCCCTCATGGAGCTTACCATTATGGTTGGAGGACGTGGTAAATACCACATAAACATAATATGATTTCAGATGATCGTAAGTTCCACAAAGAAAATAAGATAGAAAGCAGAAGTTGACAGTGAGTTGGGCAAGGAAAGAGGCTGTTTGGGGCAAGGTGGTAAAAGAAGGCCTCTCTGAAAAGCTGGCATTTAGGTGGAGACTATAAGGATGGGAGGGAAGAGGGAGTGAGCTGGGAGAAGACCTGGGACCCAAAGCTTCTAGGCAGAGGGGCTCTGTTACCAGATCAGAGAGAAACACCCTGGGTCACGTGCTATAAGAGGTATTTGGAGCAATGCCACAGTCGAAGGAGACTCACCATCGTGGGGGAAACTGTCTGCTTATTTCCAGCAAATCCTACAAATCAGATACAGCTTAGTGGTTGAGTTCATGTCCTCACTCTGGCATGTGGTTATTTTTCTTTACTTCCAATTTACATCGCAAGCTGGAGAGAAATGAATTACATCCCCCTGGGTTTCTCTGTTCCGTACAATTAAGAAAAGCTATTTCTTAGTCATAAGGCGGATGACGACATCAAGATTTCCCATTTTCTCTCTGCAGGGAGGCTGTCATCACTCAATATTAATTGATCCTACTTTTCATCCATAAAGCAGGGGCTGAAGCAAAGTTTTGGTCACAAAAATGGCAACTATTACACTATTAAGGTAAATTATTAATGGCGCCTCCATTGAAGCACACTCCTGCTCACATGGCATCAGCTACCTCAATGCATGGTTGTTTCTTTAATGGGGAAGAAGGAGTAAATTATTTGATTTCTTCCTGAAACTGGATTAATCACCTGCACCTATCTCATTTAAGGTTGCTGGGGATTTTCCACCATTTCATCACAACTGAGAACACACAGATAGGGCTGTAATATGTCTTGAATTCCCAGCAGGAGAGCGCATCAATAGAATGCAATTTTATTTTTCTGCTAGAGAGCAGATAAAGTGAAAACAGCAAGAAGACACAAGAAACTTTCACAAGTTGAGGAGAGCTAGTATCATTTAAATAAATGTTTCCCTAGACAAATAATTTGATGCTTATTTTAAGAGGCGGTGGTGGTGCTGAATTAGGGAAACCTAGTTTGAAAAAAGAAAAGAAAAGGAGAAAAACAATCAAGCCATATCTACAAATAAACAACCCACAATGAATCGGGGACATATGGGAAGAGCCGAACCTCATTACTACTGACGGCAGCAACCAGATGCTGGCACCCAGTGAAAAACAATTTTCCTATTCAAGGGAAGGCTCTGCTGCCCACCCTTTCAATTCCTTCTCCTTTATTTACATGAGTGCTAGGGCCTTGTGGAAGGCTAACCACAGGACATTTGCATCTCATCAATATGTTTAAATGTCACAAATCTTGACTTTCACAGCTGGAAGCCAGGCTTAGCCACTTACAACCAAGCTAATGAATAACTGTAGTTGACACAGAAGGCATTTCTTAAACATATAATTTAATCTTGAGAAGTGATGAGCTCTGCTCAACAGGCCCAAGGCATGAAATTAGAAAAACATGCTAAGGATGTGTCTCCATGGTATCAAAGAAACGACAAAAATGGAAAAATGAACACAGTGATCATTTGCTTCTAGATTAGCAGAAGAACATCGTAGGGACCACTCTTGTCGATGGTCTTTAAAGGACCAGTGCTCCCATCTCCCAGGTGCTGTGTGGTGGCTGCTAAGCACTCACAGCTGCCCCTTCCTCTGGAAAATTGTCCCCAACCAAACAGGAGTTTCCTGGTCTGGGAGTTTAAGTGATTAAGAGTGTCACAAAAACTATTAATGTGACCCCTTTGTTATACTCACTGTGACACAGACTGTGGACTGTGTCAATTAAAACCCATTTCCACCCCTTTCTAGCTAATCTTCCTGAAATATAGAGCCTGGGGGGCAAAAGCTACATTTCCCATCTCCCAATGAGGAAACTGAGGCACAGAGAAGTTAAGTGACTTTCCCAAGGTCACACAGCTAATACGCAGCAGAGCCAGAATTTGAAGGTAGGTTGGCTCAAGAGTCTGTGCTCCCAACAACTCCATGATGTTGTCTCTCATATAGGAGCAAGACTTTTTAACATAAACTGCCTGCATTATTAATATATAACAAATTACCACAAAATGGTGGCTTAAAACAACATTTTCTCACAGTTTCTGTGAGTCAGGAATCCAGGTGCAGTTTATCTGGGTACCTCTGGCTCAAAATATTTTATGAGGTTGCCTGAGGACATTGGCCAGGGCTGAAGTCCTCTCAAGGCTCCACTGGGGGAAGATTCACTTCCAAGCTCATGCACACGGCTGTCGCTCAAGATTCAGATTCACTTCCTCCAGGGCTATTGGGCTTAGGGTCCCAATTCCTCACTGCCTGTTCACAGGAAGCCTCCCTCGGTTCTTTGCCACATGGGTCTCTCCACAGCTCAGCTCACAACATGGTAATGAGTTTCCCTCAGAGGGAGTAATCAAGAGAGAGCAGAAGAGCACAAGATGGAAGCTACAATCTTTTTGTAACCTAATCTTGGAAGTGATAACCCATCACTTTTGCTGTATCCCGTTCACTAGAAGCAATTCACTAGGTACACAAGGCTGTGAATACCAGGAGGCAGGGGTCACTGGGGGCCATCTTGGCAGATGTCCACCATGCTACTTGATATCACAACACTAATGAGCAGGAAAGTTGAGTTGAAGTTGCTTTTTCATTAGGTAACTTGGCTCCCAAACCCAAGCTCTGTAAAGTACTCTAACATTCCTTGCAGATAGGAGAACAAAACCTTAGCTGGTTCACCCCTCAGGGCCACTGGTCCCCATCACTCGCCTTTAGCCACTTCTGAATTCACACTTTATATCCAAGAAAGTAAATGGTATTAAGAAAAAAGACATTTTCTTGGTTTTTAGTTGTTTTAGGCTAATTCATTAAATGAAGTCCACAATAAGAAACTACTTATAGACATGAAACTAAGTTTTTGTTTTAATTTACGTCTCTAGATTGGCAAGAAACAGTGGTAAGAATAGAAACAGTTGGATCACCAGTCTGAGGGATATGGAAGGCAATCCCGAAAAACCTCAATGTCCTTCTCCCCATTCCTTGCACACCTTTATAGCATTATTTCAGCCTGGGCTATTAGAAACATCAGTAACTTTTCTTTCACATGCTTCATCTCAACCATTTCTCACCAAGCAAGCCATGATGGACTGAAGACCTGTGAGTCTTCATAACACTAATGCCCAGGGCATCTTCAGTGCATTTATTAAGGCCTTAAAAGCTCAGCCTGCTGGCATCAGCAGCCCTGATGAGGCCACTCACCCCCAGGAAGCTCGTTTGATTGAGGCACCTTTTCCAAGCTGCAGTTTGGTTGGTGGGCCCAAAGATTAGATTTAGTTTAGGATTTCCAGGGCCTCCTGCACTTTCCAAACAGCAGACAAGTCTCTAGCCATGCAAGGTGCAGCAGGCCAAAGGCAAATAATGGTCAATCATGGCAGATGCTTCTCCAAGATAACACACAGACTCTATTAGGGCTATTAGGACTCAGCTGGCCTGGTTTCCAGATATAGGAGAACAGACACCAGACTAGGACATTAAAAACTCCAGAATTTGGTGGGATGTTTCAGACACTGTTTCCTACATTGAGAGGCCTCACCATCTTGTTCACTATTGCATGCACAATACAGAGCCTCAAAAAGAGTAGATAATCAATAAATAGTGAATGGATCAATTTTGTTGAGTAACTTTGCCATACAAGACTGCTTTCTCCAAAAAGAAAAGTCCACCCACAAGCTTGCCAGCTCCCTTGGGAATATATTATTATAGCTATCTTGTGTCAAAGCAACATACATTCCTCATAGTGCCATGTTGTACTCATGCTTACAAACTAATTCTGAGCTTACACTAGGGATGCTCAAGTGAAATAATCCCTTTCCTCTCTTAAGAGGGCCCAATGAGGCTGTCAAACTAATGTATACTCTTCCTGATAAATCATGTGTATGCACCTGCAAAGTATGTTTATGCAACAGAATGGAAAAACATCTCAGTGGCTGCTAACTGTAGCAGGTACTCCTGGCCCACATAATTTTTATTTATCAGGAGACCTGACCTGTAAACAAAGAAGAGCACGCCTGAAACATACAACTGAGGAAATGACCTTCTAGACTTAATGACAGTGGCATGCAGCTTGAGGCCAGAATCACCTACCTTTTCACACCAGAATTGCTTTTGAAAATATTTCGTAGATAAAATTCAACAGGACTCCTGTCTTCTGAAGCATTGGTGAAATCTGGTCAAACTATAAAATGACAGTGGACCCAGTGAAATTAGAGAAATCTTCGTTATAAAATTCTTTAAAGCAATATTGCTAATAATAATTAGCAGGGTGCATAGAATATTAACTTGTTTTCTGTTCTGCTTTAACCAAATTAGATAACAATTATTATCACTACCTCAAGGCTGCTTTTATGAATCCCTGCAGAAAAATAATTTGGTTTTACTTTGACAGATAACAGTCATCAGCAAGGAATTTCATTTTACTGAAGGCAGCCTTAGTTGCTGAAATTTACTGCTTGGGTTACACACATACGCACACACACTCACACACACACACACGCACACACACCTGGGCCCATTTTCATACAAGACTGAGTAGTGTTGCTTCTTGGTCTGGATTTAGAGTAGCTGGGAAAAGAGCATGAAGAGTTTTTACATTCAGAAAGGAATGCAAAGGAATGTAAAGAATGCTTCCTTTCTTTTAAATCTAATCTTATTACTCCCACTAGTGAATATTTAACAATAACATTCACGCTAATAGCAGACTTGGTTGCAACATCAAAAGCAACAATACCAAAGATGTATATAGCAGCTTTGCTCAGAAAAACTTAAAGCTATGTCACACATAGTATCTCATTTATCTTTTAAAAATCTCTTCAAACTGTAAGAGCATATTTATACACTTTGAGACATGTTTTATGGGAACCGATTTCCTTATTACTCTTTGCATCTTCTGTTTAAAACAGGGTCTGTTTTAACACACCTCCCAGCCAGAACCTCAACTCATAACTCATGCCATTGACTTCCTTGCCTGAATCTCAAAACAAAACCAGCTCTTAGCAATTATAGAAACCGGAAACAAAAATGAAACACAAGCAGGAAGTTAAATAACTTCACTGCACCCAACAGTTGCTTTTGCCTAAACTGAAATTAAATAAATAGACACACACACACTCTCCATAAAAACTCTGCCACACAATTTGTTAATGAACAGTGAAAAGAAGCAGAAGCCAAAAGTGGGTCAGGAGAAACTGTTGAATCTAATAGTCTGGAAATTCTATTGGAAGGAACAGATGGTTTCATAGAACTCAATGTTACCTACAGGAGCAAGGAGCGATTTTCTAGGAAAGAAAAATATTTCCCTACCCTACTGCATATACTATTTTCAGCAAAGGAGGAGTCTATATTCAGCACAGGATAAGTTCTGATATTGGCACACTTACAGAACTGGGACTAAGTGGCAGCCATCCACACATACTCAAGCTCAGACTTGGCCTTCTGAATCTGAGCTGGAGGTCAAACCTGGCCCTATTTTAAAGCCGGGAACAACAGAAGCCAGCACTACACTCCAGTGGGTTATTGACCAACACTCATGTTCTTGATACTTAAGGAAAGTGGTTCCCAACAGGTCATAGGCAGCATGAGCTTTAATGTGGCTCCTGACCCTCAGAGACTCTGTAGGTCCAAGGTAGCAGCGAGACACACAGGGCACATGGAGTCGGAAGACCTCAGTGCAAGCGGCGGCTCGGCAAGACAGGACCACCCTATGTGTCAGGCTCCCTATTTGTCAAACAGAAGGAAAAACATCTCTAGACTTGTAAGGATTAATTGAGCTAAAGTGTATCAAGCTGCATTGCAAATCACACAGCATAAGACAACACTCAACCATTCGGTTGCTATTCTTGTCCCCACCATCTATGATTCGTCAAAACATGCAGCCAAATTCTCCCTAGAGTAGGACTCAATCAAAAAGAGAGCCAACAAAGCTGGAGTCCTTGAACGACAGATCACAGCCAACCAAATCTCAAAGCCATACCCGAGGGACCTTTGGTATGGTCCGCAATCCTTAAGAGTAAAGAATTGAAGAAGGCAAGCCTGAGTTCTGATTCCAGCTCATTGCACATTCGTTGCAGAACCATGGGCACGTTAGGTAATCTCACTGAGCCTTGTTTCCTCATTTGTAAAATCAGAATCCCTATAAGGATTAATTGAGACTGAGCACCATGCATGCCACATTAGCTGTTATTACTGTTGCTACTGTTAACAATGATTATATCAACACCAGCAGTGTCCAAGTCCACTGCTCCATCACAATACATCATCTGCAGGGATCCCCAGAGAGGCCAGGGAGGGCGCAGGGGCAGAACAGCCTTTCTGCCATGAAGATGAAGGGCTGTACCAGGAGGAGCCTCCCTCTGGGGTGAGCTTAAATTTGCGGGAATATAGGAAGTCCCGCCCCACCCAACTCTGACCCTGGGCCTCTTGCAGCAATATCAAGGGCTGCTTAGAGCCTCCCTTCTAGCCATCCACCTTCCTCCTCCAGGGCTTGTGACATTTTGCTCCAAGGTTTGTTTGTTTGTTTTTACTTACAAAAAATGCTATTAATGTCAGTGGCTGTATGCTCAGTTCTGCTGAAGAGCTGCAAATGTTATAGATGGATTTGTTATGGTCTAAAACTGCAGGTATCATATTTAGAGAGAGGTAATAAATACCTCATTAAGGAAAGGCAAAACAAACACTTCGGAGTACTTGAGGCTCTATCTAAAGGAACCCCATGGTGAAACCCACTTTAAACCAAGAATCCTCCTGTAATGCAAAGAAGTACTCATCCCCTCCAATTCTCTTCCTTCCTTTCTATAGTTTGCTACCTTGGGCTCCCCTGTAAAGTGCCCCCCTCCCACCCAGAGCCTGCAGGCACCAGCAGCCAGGTATCCATCTTAGCCAGCTCCCTGAGACATCACAGACTTAAGCTGAGTCTGTTGACACCTGTTCTGTAGTGTGAACTGTAGGTGGGGTGGGGACACAGAACCAAAATCACAACACCAAGACTAACTAAATTGGTCTGGTGTGCAGCCAGGCATGGGAACTTTTTAAACAAACGTTGAGAATCATTGCATCATCTTGTATTCTTATTTTTATTCCTATGACCTGTCCTCCCAAATATATTCTAAGCCACCCAAAGGAAGTAAGTTATGATTTGGTCATAATATACAGGTAGGTAAGTATTTATTGAATTTATTTTACACTCAAAAAATCACACTAGTATAATTTTATTCTGCCATCTCCACTCAAATTAAGAAAAAAAATCATACTCCACATGGTCTTTTAAGGTTCTCCAAGTGTGATCCCCAGACCAGCAGCATCAGCATTGCCTGGGAACTTATTACAAAAGCAGATTCTCAGGCCTTGCCCTAGACCTACTGAATCAGAAACTTTGAGGATGGGACCCAGGACTCTGCATTTTGACAAACCCTCCAGGCTATTCTGATTCACTCTCAAGGTTGAGAACCACTCCTTTAAGTTAACGATTAGTTTTAAAGGCTTTTCTGGAGATTGACATTATTTTAGATGAGGCCATGGAGCTGGCCTATCATCTCCCTTCATGAAATTGTAAAGGCTGATAGTGCCAGGATTTATAACTAGCCATTAGGCACCCAAACACTTAGCTCCCCACAACGTTCATTTCTTAATTTTCAGAATATAATGTAAATCATGATCCATTTTTTTTAGATTAGTTTTTTTCCCAGTCGTGAAGGGAGACTGAAAGAACAACTCTTATAAACAACGATTATCAGCTGCTTCTGTAGTTGTGTGTCGGGCTAACATCACCCAGACTAGAGGTCAAAGAAAAACTAGACCTGTAGAAAATTTATTGCGCAATGTGCATGTCTTGAATGAGGAATGTCATCCTGTTATTATCATGACCACCCAAAATTTATATACAGAGTTTAAGGCTAGAATGCTGGTGGCTGAAAGCCAAGTATGAGCCTGGTCAGCACAATGTCGAAGAAAACATCCCGAAAAATCAGTTCTTAAAGTCCTCTTAGACAGGAAAACCACAAAGATGGGAATTTGTAAAATGCAGCAGCGTGGACTGATCCTCAAAATTTTAATGCGTGTCATGGGAATGTCTTATAAGGAGGAACTTAAGAACAGAAATAGAAGACAAGCTTGAGAAAGGGGCAAAGGTGAATAAGTTATCTTTGAACTTTTTCATGTTGAAGCCCTTCAATTTAGTTTAAACCCACCACAGCACACAGAAGATTCAGGAACCAAGAAAGTCAAAGTGAAGGCTTTGCTGTTCAGTACGACCACAAGATATCCTGCAAAGCTCCAACAGCTTGGTGGCCTAGAGCAAGTTTCTTTTATAACCACTCCAAACTCAGTATCTCAATGTATTCTTCTCTACCATGGGGGTAACTCCACCTACCTTATAAGATTGTTGTTAGTTTGTTTATAAGAGATTAATACAATAGTAGGTGCTGAATAAAAAGTAACTCTGATTATTACCTAAAAAATTAAGCTACCCACTCTCATATATTGTTATCGGAAATGTAACATAGAACAAACACTTCAGAAAACAGTTGAGCAGTATCTTATAAAGGTAAACATGTATTTAGCATACAACCCAACAATTCCACTCCTACATATTTCCCTAACAGAAGTGAAAACATCCACACAAAATACTTGTTCATGAATATTCATCTTTTTTTTTCATAATAGCCCCAAACTGGAAATTTCCCAAATGTTCAACAGGAGATTGATTCAACAAATTGTGGCATATGCAAACAAGGGAATATTACTCAGAAACAAAAAGGAATGAACTCTTGATACACACAACAGCAAGAACTCAATACATACAACAGCAAGGACTCCACACATACAACAGCAAGGACTCCATGCATACAACAGCAAGGACTCAATGCATACAACAGCATGGATTGAACTTCAAAGGCATTAGGCTGAGTTAAAGAAGCCAAAGGCACACATACTGTACAATTCTACGTACATATTATTCAAAAAGAAGCAAAACTATTCAACAGTGACACACAGCAGATCAGCAGTTGGCTGGGTCAGGGCGGGCACCTGAGGTAACTTTCTGGGGTGACGGAAAAATTTTATATCTTGAGTGTGGTGATAGTTGTGCAAACGTTTACACTTATCAGAACTCATCACCCAGGCACTTCATATGGGTGTGTTTCATTGTATTTAAATTACAGTTCAATAAAGTTATTCAAACAAATATCACTGCGACACCCTTCAGTGGACTGGCGGTTGGCGCGGAGCTCTCTTTCATGTGCAGTGGATAAGCTTTGAGTGGAAAGAGCTGAAACACTGGATTCTGGTCCCACTTACTACTTATTACCTGTCAAATCAATTTCTCCATCTGAAAAGAAAAGAAAAACAATATCTTCTTTCCAGCTTTCAGGGCTACTTGAATTATCAAGTGAGACTATTATTAGAGAATGCTTTAAAGCAGACTCAGCATCTGGCTGTGGGGAACTCGTGCCATCCACCCAGGTGCCCAGCACACCCACCTCCTCCTCTGCTTCCTGCTCTCCTTCACCTGCCAGGCAGTCCCTAGGACCACCTCCTAATCTCTCTTTCCCCCACTCCTTTTCTTGTCCCCACTGCCACTGTCTTGACTGAGGCCACCTTTACCTTGCCTGTTGATTGCAATGGTTTCTATATGGTTTCCCCTCCCCCAGTGTTGCCCCTTCCATCCTTCTTCATTCTAAATCCAGAGAAATCTTTTCAGAATGAGAATTTGACATCACCTGTACCCCCTCCATCTTAAAAACCTTCAGTGCTTTTGAGCTTAGACTCCTCAGCCCAACACCTAAGACCTTTCATCATCTGGACCTACTTCCTTCTCCCCCAAAGAACATGTTCCAACCAAACTGAATTGCCTGTGGTTCCCCACATATGCAGTGTTATCTCTGCGTTTTGATCCCTCCCACAAGTTGTCTCCTCTTCGTGAAAAGATTATCTTCTTCCACCCTCTTCTCCCATCTTTTGCCTGACTAACAGCCAACTGTGCCTGATACCAAATTTGCATAAAACTCCAAATCCACCTGAGGATTTCAAGTCTTCCTTGACACACAGACTCCTCCATCAAGCCTGGGCCGCCACCATCCCATCTGTCTCCTTTACTCTAGCATCAAGTACTGCTTCTTCATCTGTAAGAGAGTTTGAACCAAAGTAAAGTACCAATCTATAGTCTGGTGCTACGGACTGAACTGTGTCCTTCCAAATCATCGTAACCCCTAAATTGACTACATTTGGAGTAAGAAAGTAATGAAGGTCAAATCATGTCATAAGGATAGGGCACTAATCTGATGGGATTAGTGTCCTTACAAGATGAGACACAAGAGAGCTTGTGCTCACTCCTGTTCTCTCTTTCTCGCTCTCTCTCTATCTTCCCCTCAAGTCCCATCTTTCCTCCCTCCCTCTCTGCCATGTGAGGACACAATGAGAAGGCTGTTTTCTGCAAGCCAAGAGAGCCCTGACCAGAACCCAACTATGCTGGCACCTTGATCTCCAGGGTAGCAACTTCTAGTCTCCAGAACTATGAGAAAATAAGCATCTGTTGTTTAAGCCAGTCTGTGGTATTTTATTATGGCAGCCTGAGCTGACTAAGGCAACCCAAGAACGCCTCCTGTCTGGTTCACCCACATGTCCCCAAGACATGGCATCTGGTCCAAGGTTGACCTTCAATAAATATTTGTGGAATCAATGAATCCTCCTATGGTCACTATGAACCTAAGGGCAAATCTTCATGATAAAATGGTACATTGTTATGAGTTAGAGACACAGATTCTGACCTGAAACCGAGTTTTCCTCTCTTGAAAACAGACTAGAACGGTGCTATCCTATGGAACTTTCGACGATGATAAAAACGTTCTCTATCTGCGCTGTCCAATAGGAGTCACCAGCCACACATGGATGCTGAGTGCTTGAAATGTGGCTAGTGTGACAGAAGAACTGAATATTTTATTGTTTTGATTAATGATTACATATAAATACCATGTGATGGTGGCTCCTGTACTAGTCAGTGCAGGACTGCGCTGTTCAAGGAAGGCCCAAGCCCTGGGCACTGGCCTCATTACACAGATTGCTTTCCGTGCCAACTGTACCCGGCACCAAATGTGCATAAAACACAGTCGATTTTCACAGAGCTGACACAGGTAGCTTTCAAGTGGTGTTAGAGTGGCCTGGCACAGAGAGGCTGGCAAAACGCTCACATAAAAGGCATAATGGGGTACCGTTTTGCAGAAATTGTGATGCTTTATGGGCCTCCGTCTGTGATGAAACCCATCAAAGGGCAGGTTCATCCCTCGGTGACCAGAGTTAATTGAAAATTTAAGACCCAATCAAATCACCCAGAATTGAGATTTTTGGCAGCTTATGTGCTTCACTGTAAGATTCCTGCTGCTTTTGCCTCTGCCAACCCCACAAGTGGGGCTGCATGTTCCAGTATCTTCAACAACAGCACTGAGCTTTAGGCAAGGGACAAACTCAACAGTGTTAACTGTGATCCTGACTGTTTTTTTTTTTTTTTTTTTTGAGATGGAGTGTCACTCTTGTTGCCCAGGCTGGAGTGCAATGGTGTGATCTCGGCTCACCGCAACCTCCGCCTTCCAGGTTCAAGCAATTCTGCCTCAGCCTCCTGAGTAGCTGGGATTATAGGCATGTGCCACCACGTCCGGCTAATTTTGTATTTTTAGTAGAAATGGGGTTTCTCCATGTTGGTCAGGCTGTTCTTGAACCCCCGACCTCAGGTGATCCACCTGCCTCGCCCTTCCAAAGTGTTGAGATTACAGGCATGAGCCACCACGTCCAGCTGATCCTGACTTTTTTGCAAATGCACATGACGGCACCCTTCCTACCTAAGCCATCAGGTGGACATGGGCTGATACCCTTTCCCTGACTTGTATTTGCCTAAGAGTCAAATAATCATCTTCTCCATGAAAAATAAGTGTATAGAGTGTCATTTAAAAATCTGCTGGGATTAAAATCTTATGGGGGAGGAATCGTCTTATACCATTCAACATGATAAGTTTTCTAACAACAACATTCCAGTTGGTGTTAATGCCTATTTGTGTAGCATCTTGCAGTCTGGCATCACAAGAGCTTTGATGCCCAAGATTCTAGAATTCTATATTCGAATTCTTGCCCCTGCCACTTCCTACCTCTTTGGGCAAGTTACTTAACCTCACTGAGCATCCATTTCCTTGTCTGCAAAAAGAAATGAGTTTATCCACCTACCTTACTGGGTTACTGCAAACGTAAAACGACATAAGAAGCCACACAAAGACAAATGTTCACAGCAACTTAACCTGTGATAGCCAAAACTTGGAAATGTTTATCAAGAGGTGAATAGAAAAATTAACTGTGGTACAAGTAAACAACAGAATACTACTCAGCAGTAAAACAGAAAACACACCAAACAACAGAAATAAATCTTAAGTGAGTAAGCTGAGTGAATAAAAAGAGCTAGGTTTTGAAAAAGAGTACATACTATTTGATTCCATTTATATAACATTGCGGGAAATAAACTCAGTGATGGAGGCCGGGCGAGGTGGCTCACACCTGTAATCCCAGTACTTTGGGAAACTGAGGCAGGCAGATCACCTGAGGTTAGGAGTTCAAGACCAGCCTGGCCAACATGGCAAAAGCCCGTCTCTACTAAAAATAAAAAAAAATTTGGGCGTGGTGGCAGGCACCTGTAATCCCAACTACTCGGGAGGCTGAGGCACAAGAATCCTTTGAAACCAGGAGGTGAAGATTGCAGTGAGCCGAGATTGTGCCACCACACTCCAGCCTGGGCAACAGAGCGAGACTTCACCTCAAAAAAAAAAAAAAAAAAAAAAAAAAAATCGGTGACGGAGAGGAGATTAGTGGTTGTTTGGGATTGGAGGGATAACAAAGGGGCATGAGGAAACTTCTGGGGCAATGGAAATGTTCTGCATCTTGATGTGGTGAGGGTTTTATGGGTTTGAACACTTTAAATATGTGCAATGTAGTTTACTTCATTTATACTTTGATAAAGCTGAAAAATTTCAGAAACATGAGATCAGGCCAGTGTAGTAGCTCATGCCTGTAATCCCAGCACTTTGGGAGGCCGAGGTGGGTGGACCACTTGAGGTCAGGAGTTTGAGACCAGCCTGGTCAACATGGTGAAACTCCGTTTCTACTAAAAATACCAAAATTAGCCATGTGTAGTGGTGCATGCTTGGAATCCCAGATACTCAAGCGGCTGAGGCATGAGAATTGCTTGCACCTGAAAGGCAGAGGTTGCAGTGAGCCGAGGTCACACCACTGCACTCCAGCCTGGGTGACACAGCGAGACTCCGTCTCAAAAAAAAAAAAAAAAAGAAAGAAAGAAAAATGAGATCAAGACGTAATGTCCTATCACAGGACTGGGCACATAGTAGCACTCAACAAACGTCAGCTCTATTCTGGAGAATAAAGAATAATCTCATTAGAACTCCTGGAAGAAAAACATGAGAGACCGCCAGGGAAAGGAGTCAGCATTTAGTTCTAGGTTTACTAGGACCCAACTATGCAGAACAGGCTCATCTCAGCTAGAAAGCTGAACAAGGAAGACAAACAGAAAAATAAACAAGGCTTGGTCCTTGCCCCCAGGGAAACACAAATACGTTTAATATATGATGTAATCAAAGTGTCAAAAGGACGGTATTGACAAACTACAGGCGTGCACAAGAGAGTAATTCTGATAGAATGGTTGTCAAGAAGGAACAAATCCAGGTGGGTGGGGTCCTAGCAAGCAGTAAGAGGTGGGGGCCTGTGCAGAAAGGGCTGCCTGCACTGAATCAGAGAAGCAGAGAAAAGAGGGTCCTGGGCAGGGGTGGCAGGCAATGCCGTGACACACTGTCCTCCAGGGAACAATAGGGAGAGGATCTACGAAGGGCAAGACCAAGCTACAGAAAGCCCTGAGCTCTGGCTTGAATCTCAACTTCATCCATCCAGGGAAGCCCCCTAAAGAGTTGTGCAGAATCAGATGTGTGTTTTACACAAGCAGGTCCTATCTACAGGGCAACTGGGCAATTTATCAAGAGTGCCGACATTCACATCCCTCAATTCAGTAATTCCTGAGGAAATAGTCAGAAATGTGTACAAAGATTTATGGACAACATTGCTTATCACAACATTATTTGTAATAGCCCAAAGCCCAAAATAACTTAAATGTCCAATAAAAGGGGACTGCAAAATAAATTATGGTATACTGAGTGATTAAATCATATATAGCCATTAAATCATACTTTCCAAGCATAGGCATGACAGGTGCACACCTCACTGTACAATGTTAAGTCACATAAAAGCAGGATTCAAAAACATACGGTGAGTATTCATTCAGCAATTATTTGCTGATTATCTATTAAGTGCCAGGCACTGTCCTAAGCACTGAGGAAGCAGCAGAGAATAAGAGAGAAAATCCCTGCACTCATGGGAAGGGATTCTATCTTCTAATGAAGGAAGGCAGACAACAAAGAGGAAACAAACAGCAATAAGCAAGATATATTGCAGGCTGCATGGTAAGAAGTGCTATGGAGAAAATCAAGAGGGGAAAGACATGGGGAATTGGGAAGAAGGTAGAAATTTTAAAGAGGTGGTCAAAGAAAGTTTCAGAGAGAAGGACCCTGTTCTCTCTGAAGATGAGCAAGGGGATCCTGGGGGAGGACTTCCAGGCAGAGTAACAGGCAGTGCAAAAGCCTGGAAGAGGACTGGCAGGTTCACGAAAGAGCAAAGCAAAAGCAGCGGAACACCAAAGACAAGCAGTGGGAGAATGCGGTCAAGGGGAGCTGTGCCACTCTTGGTGTGGCAACAGCCACAGGAAAGCTCTGAGCAGAGGACTGGCAGGATCTGTAGGAGGACGAGGGCAGGAGCAGGGAGGCCATGTGGGATGTCCGCCAGTGTTGTCCTAGTCCATTATAATGGGTATATGTTTATTTCATAATCAGAAAACAAAAGATAATTCCATCAAGGACAGCACAATGCACAAAAGCAGTGTGGATGCTGCAGCTGAAGCTCAGGGAAACAAACAAATAAGGAGGTCAGGGAAATCATTCAGAGACCAGCTACAAAGCAGTGGGGGACAAAGCACTGCATGGAAACTTCATGTGTTTGTGAAGGTTCTTGGGAGCAAAGCTAGTCTTCATCATGATTAAAGACATATAACCACGATGAAAAAAAAAACACAACTGCAAAAGGGAGAAAAAAGAATTCACCCATCATCTCAGCATCCTAATACTTAAATACTTCCTTCCAATCTTTTCTCTTAAACATGCTTCTGTTTTTCCCTAATCCTCCCACAATGCCCAGCACATTGTAGGCACTTAACTATTCACTGAACAAATAAATGGAGGACCAAATGCATGACCAAATGCTCCAAATAATTGTGTGTTACATTAGCTATATTAGAGGCATTTACAGACATGGTTTTAATAGGCTTGGGCGAAGGAATGGCAATTACACGCAGGGGGAAACCATGGTCATAGGTATCTGCACATGTAAGAGGATGGTGGTGGCATGACTGACTCATCAAGGGCACTGGAAGGAAGCAATCTGAAAAAGGAAGATGCTGGCTTCAGTTGTGGTGACTTGTTGCAGGGGATGCACAGAATGTCCCTGCAGAGACACTCAGCTGTCCTTTCTCAGAGCTCAAGAAGCAATTGGAGCCTCAGTACAGAGATAGTCACAGCAGAGAGTAGTCGGGGAGGAGGGGAGGAAGAGAAACATTTGCAGACCCTACTGCATGCCAGACACTGTGCCACGAGCTTCATACATATCTACCTTTCTAATCTTCACAACTGCCCCATGAAGTGGACACCCGTGTTCCTTTTATGGATGAAGACACTACAGGACTGGGAAGCTCGGTGATTTACCCAGTTACTCTGAAGCAGAGCCAGGACTCAAATCTATGAACTTGAGGGCTTTTTCCACTCATTCTCCTTTCCAATCATAGAAGCTTAAAGTATACCCAGAAGCCCAGGGAGAAAATGTATTCAGATGACTTCGTTACATAGTGCCCAGTTTTTGCTCTCAAACTCCTGGGACCCAAAAAGAAGAGCATTTTCTTTCTCTTCCAAAACATCCAAAACATGTTTTCCAACTCACTATTAAAACCTGTGGAGTTCTTTTTGTTTTTTCATTTGTATGAGTCTTCTGTCTCCCGTCAGATAGAACACTGCAAGATGCCAGGACATGCCTCATGACTTCCCCCCTCAACACTGGCCCAACACTCTGCACACAGCAGGTGTTCAGCAAATGCTCTGATGCTGATGCTGACCATCCCTTCCCAGTCTTCATGGGCTATTCCCTGCTTCCTTAGTCCTTGGACACTCATATGGGAGGTGACCCGACTCCCTCTGGCTCAGCCAAGGCAAAGCCAAGCCCAGATGGATGAGCCCTCTTGAGAGATGGCAGACAACAGGCAGGTGAATTTGGGTGGACAGGAAGTTTCATACGAGGAGAGACAGCAAACCTTCCTTCTCCACAGGGCTTGCTATGAAACAGTCTGCAAACTGGTTGGCTCATGGGCCAAATTCAGCCCATCCATATGTATTGCTTGGCTCACACATGATTTTCATTTGTTAAAATTGTAATTAGTTGCTTTTTTTTTTTTTTTTTTTTTTGAGACAGAGTCTCGCTCTGTCTCCCAGGCTGGAATGCAGTGGCACAATCTCGGCTCGCTGCAACCTCCGCCTCCTGGGTTCAAGCAATTCTCCTGCCTCAACCACCTGAATAGCTGGGATTACAGGCACCCACCATCACGCTTGGCTAATTGTTTGTATTTTTAGTAGAGATGGGGTTTCACTATGTTGGTCAGGCTGGTCTTGAACTCCTGACCTCAGGTAATCCACCCGCCTCGGCCTCCCAAAGTGCTGGGATTATAGGCGTGAGCCACCGCGCCCAGCCACTATTTTTTAAAAAGTGAGAGATTTCACATAAAAATCTGGATCTCTGTAAGCTGCCCCCTTGAGACAGGCCTGCCCTTTTCATTTCTTCACAGCCCCTACCCCATCCAGCTCTCTCAACAGCACCCCCATCCCCTGTAGGCCCCTGCTGGAGACCCCACCTGCCCGTGTCTGTGCACAGCCCGTGTACTCACCGGCACTCAGAGTTGTGAACTCCAGGAAGCGGTATTCATAGGACACATCTATCTTGGTTTCCACCTGAGGCCTCTTCAAAGTTGAATAAATATTCCCAGGCCGTTTTTCGTCACGTTTCTCTAACTTGTTCAATCCGCAACCCATTTCAGCAGCTGCTGGCCAAAGGAAAAAGGCGGGGAGGTGATTTTTTCCTGAGATTTTGTCTTTAAACACCCTAGTATAAAAGACGCCATAATTTTCCTGAAGAATACATGGCAGACCTCAGCCTTTATGAAACTGAGGGTATAATTTAATATAGGACCTGAACACAGACGACTGTGCTCAGTATCCAGGCTGGCTTCTCCTTCTGCTAAGATACTATTACCAGCCGTCCTGAGATTTTTTAAAATGACACCAAAAGCATACCTGTTTTATATCTTTTTTTCCCCATCTGAGGAAAATAATACCTCCCACTGCCTCAGTTCCACTATAATCTGTATCCATGCATAAAAAATGGGATCTAAAAAGCAATACAGTGCATTATAATGTCAGCCCATCTATAAAAAACAAGAGACGTGTCACCTTCACTGTGGTTGCTAAGACAGAATAAGTTGTTGTTACAATTTCAAAACTCCAAGTCCTTTCTACCCTCAACAGTAATTATTTAGACAGGAAATTTATATTCATAAAACATCTCTAAAAGTAGATGGTGGTATTTTTATGGGCCTTGTCTGAAAGTCCCCTTTTCTTCATTTTAGACCAAACTGCAGGAAATAATAGTATGCTTCCAAGCTCTTAGAGAGTCATTTTAGACCAAAATGAAAACTGACTGAACACTAATAGCAGGGATAGAGCAATTGGAAGCAGAAATCCACGTGTATTAGAGCAAAAATCTGTAGTTCCAGTTTGAAAAGAAAATAAAGAAATGTTAAAGTAATGGGCACATTAAGGTGAGCTGAGCTTCCAATCTTCCATGGGACGAAAAACAATGAAGGCTCTCTGTTTATTTGGGTAGAATGACTTTCATGAAATAGCTTTTCATCCACTCCTCCCACTTCAGCAGAAGAGATTTTGCTTTTGTGTACAAAGCATAACGGATGCTTCCCTCCTCTCTGGGGTACCACTGCTGCCATCAGAACATATTTCACAAAAATATTAACCAGCCAAGAACATCACACACAGAAACACAGTGACCACTTCCTTTTAGAGATAAGAATTTCCTTTTGCTTAATTCATTTTCAAGGTACCCAGCTTCCTAAGGCAATTTGGCAAGCTCCAGAAAAACAAACTGAACCTCAAAAAAGCAACGAGGGCATGGGGTGGGTGGAATGGAAGGAGGTGGTGTAGCGACAACTAGGCTCTACTTTTCAGTAATTTAAAAAAGTCTGAAAGAATGGATGAGAATAGGAAGGCTTACTTATGCCTTAATAAGGGAACATTAGAATCCAAAGGGCCAGAGCAGACATGATTTATGTGCAATCTGCATGAACTGATTACTTGTAAAATACTCTGTAGCTCTGCAGATGAAACAGCTGATATGTAAAGGGCTGCATATTTAACTGCTGAAAAGCAAGCCGGCTGGCATCCACTGGGACAAAGCAGAAAAGAAATGGACAAGGAAGCTTCTAAGTGTTGGGAAGAGGTAACCCGTCGAGATGTGCACTATTACTCTCTGCAAAGAGCCCAAAGGCTCGCCAAGTCACTCATTCATGCAGATTTACTCATGCCTACTATGGGCAAAGCATTATCAGCGATTCAAACAATGTGGTCTTTGCCCTCAAGGAGGTTAGCCTACTACAAGAGGGAGGACATTCAAGCTATAACAAGATGGGAAAATGGCAGGGGCCTGGAGATGGGCTTTGCTGGACAGACTCCAAATGTGATGACGTAGAGATGGAGGCACAGCAAGAGCAAAGGCATGGAGGCAGGAAGCTGCTCCATCTGAAGGGAAAGGGCAGGCAGTGCAGTTTGGCAGGCTGGAGAGGCAGTGTGGGGTTTAGGGTGTCAGAGATCTGGGCCCACCACTAGCCCATATGGTGCCTTTGTGAGAATTCGAAAAAGGTGCCCCCTCCTCTAAGGAATGCACCCTGTCCCAGCCATGTCTTACTGAGCACAGCAAGGTCTGGATCTAAGCCCCTGCACCTCTCCTTGGAAATAATCTTTATAACTGTACGTGGCAGTGCTGCTTCAGTAGGGGGGAAGTTAAGCAAAATTGATTATGATTAGCTAGCCATATAAATAAATATGGGGGTGGAGGCAAAGATTTCTTAAAGAGGACACAAAAAGCTCTAACTACAAAAGAAAATTTTGATAATGTAGGCTATATTAGGATTTAAAACTTCTGTTCCTCAAAACACACATTAAAGAGTGAAAAGGCAATCCAGAGACTGAAATAAGCTATTTGCAATGCACTTGTCAAGTGGTGCACTGGTAAACCAGCTCTCCAAGAAAGACAGGAAACCCCGACTTGTAGTTTGCCTATTTCTATGGTGTAAACACACCCACCATGGCAGATTTCAAGCTGCCAAACATGATGCCACGGAAGGCAGAGTGGGGAAGAGATGCTAAAATCAGCTCTCAAAAGCCAGTGTGTGTTGGCTCCTGCACACTAATGCATTCATGCAACAAAGGACTCACATCCACCATGAATCAAAGAGCGCCTAACAAATTGATAAGGAAAAGATACACTACCCAACAGCAAACAGGTGGAATGCCTCAACAAACACCCATGAGGATATGCAAATGGCCAAGGAACACATGAGAAGAAGCTCAACTTCACGACTCATCAGGGAAATGAAGGGAAGACCACAGTGAGATTTAACAGGCATCTACCAGAATAGTTCGACATTTAAAAAATTGATAATACCAAGTGTTGGCAAGGATAAGAAGCAAATGAAATTCCCCTGCACTGATGGTGAGCGTGTGAATTGGTACAACCACCTTGGAAAACTGACAACATGTTGGAAAGCTGAATGCATGCCTATCCTGTGACCCAGAAATTCCTCTCCTGGGTATATACCAACAGAAATGTGCACACATGGGCATCAAAAGACACGTATGAGAATGCTAACAGTAGCATTACTCATACCAGCCCTATCCTGGAAACTGCCCAAACACCTTCCAGGGGAAGAGATAAATACATTGTGGTATACTTACACAATGAAATATTATAAAGCAATGAAAACATGGAAACTAGGATTATACACTACATCAAAGAATCTCAAAAATCAAAAGGAGTGGGGTGGGGCAGCCAGACACAAAAAGTACATTCTTTCTTACTCCTGTTTTACAGAGTTACAAAACAGGCAACACTCATCTCCAGTGTTAGAAGGTGTGGTGCCGGTTACCCTTGGGAGAACAGTGACTGCATAGAGGATGAGGGGGCTTCTAGGGTACCAGCTTTGCTGTTTCTTGATCTGGGTGTCAGTTACACCAGTGTGCTCAGTTTGTGACGATTTACTGGGCTACTGAGCAGTCTCTGTATTGCTTTGTGTGCTTTCCCATAGTTATACTAAAAGGTTAAAAAATAATAAATTTGTGACCTTACAAATGCACAGATACATCTCCAACAGTAATGTTAGGATGGAATAAAGGCAAAACACAAAATCATCTACGTACTGGGTCTCAATTCTTCTAATTAAAAACTGAAGCAACATTTACAGCAGGCATGTTCATCTGATGCTAGCTTATCCAATAAAGCCACTTGTGTATACACTACAGAGTCCTGGGGAGGAGAAAGGACTCTTCTCTCTATCAGGCTGGCAGCAGGTTCTAAAGGGTGGCAGCAGTTTCTCCATACTGAGCCCTGCTGGAGACCTTGATGGGAGCAAGGCTGAGTGAGGAGTGAATAGGCTAGCAAGCAAGGGAAGGCACTCATGCCCATACCCCTCAGACTCAGGCAGACCTGCCTTGCTCTGGAAGGCAGGGTGTTTGAAGACCTCCAAGAAGGAACCTGTTCCTCAAAAATCCTCCCACTTTTGCTACCTTATTATGTAAATTCTCATATTAGAGGTTCATTCCTTTGAATCAGAATTACCTTTCCTAAGTATCTCCTTTGAAATGACAAATATCTCCATGGAAAGGACAACAAGCTAAGCTCCTGGTAGCCACTACCACTTTAGTATGATTTTATTTTGTCTATAATTTTTAATTTATATTTAATTTATTTACAGTTTCCTTGACAGTAGAAAGGAGAAGGTTACCAGGATGAGAAGAAAGATTTGGAAAGGGTTGGGGTGGGGATCAGGAGAGTACCAAGAAGCATTAGAAAACTCTTGGGATTCACAACTTTGAGTTTAAAGTTTCAATCAGACTGTCCCAACCTTGAGGCTTCTGCCCCAGCTCATTTCAAAGGGCATTGTGCTTGATATCACAGTACATAAAGGGGCTCTGGGCAAATTATCCATGTGATCAGACACAGAATAAGCTAAACAGTATGTTAAATTCAACCAAATTTGGCTTGCAGATGCCTCCACACTTGAGTCATTACATAGGGAACTGCAACTTAGTTTAGTAGGTAAACTAAGTGAAAGCCTAACTTAGGATGTATACTTCTGTAACAAATAGCTGAGTCTCAGCCAATCACAGCAGCAGAGATGCAGTCAATCACAGGCAACGAACCCAAGCCAGCTGTCTCTGTACCTCACTTCTCTTTTCGGTACACAAAACACTGCCAGGATGTGTTTCAGGCAGGTCACTGAACCTGTTCTGGTTCTGAGGCTGCCCGATTTACAAATTTTTCTTTGCTCATTCAAACTCTGTTACATTTAATTTGTATCAAGTTTTTATTTTAATAAATACCAGCCAGCACCAAAACTGTAATATCATTGAATGCTTGAATCTCAAATTTTAGAGATTGATTTCTCTGGAGTGCGTGCAACCCTAGTTTAAGCAACTGTTTCTAAAGCACAGCCCTCTTTGGAAAGGCAGACACAGGAAGTAGTTGCTGGCCATCAAAACCTTAGTGTGAATTAGTTCCTCCTACTCTTTTGTGTAGAGGCAGCTACCCTGCTCCCTGCTACCACACCTGCATTCCTTTTGTTTCTCCCTGGATTTTGTTCCTCTCCACCAACTCCCACCCCTGTCAAAATAGGAAAGACTTTTGCATCATTCCAAAAATGTCTATAGTATGCTCAAAACAAGTCACAAAATCTAGCTTACAAAAGTAGGAAAATAAGCTGTAACAGTGACTTGCACACTATTACAGAGTTTTCTAGGCTACACTGTTTACCATGTGACATTCCCAAACCATGATCACACTAGAATCCTGCAAGAGGATGGAGGCAAAAGATAGGTATGTTGCTTTTGAGGGCAGTGGGAGGGAAGGCAGAAGAAAGGGTCTAAGGAATGGTACTGCCAGATGCAGACAGAGGACACGGATGTGCTGCACATTCCCTCACACAGATGTTCTTCTCGGTGGAAGAACATCTTTCACATGTGTCAAAGTCTCTAGTAAGGTGGAAGGTAAATGGTAAGTAGGATGGTTTTTAAATGTGGCTCCAAAATCCACTGACATTCCTCCTATTGAGCCTATTGAGAGGTGAGGTCTATGTCAATTACCCTGAGTCTGGGCTCCACGACGGCTTGACCAATAGAATCTGATGGAATTTAACACAGTTCCAGTTTCTGGACCCAGCCTTAAGAAACTTGAGAACATTTGCTTGCTAACTCTTGGGGTGCCTGCTCTTGGAATCCAGCCACCACGCCATGAGGAAGCTCAAGTAGCCCCAAAGAGGGCCCCATGTGGAGAGGAACCAACAGCCAGGACCAACTTGCTGGCCATCTTGCCAGCAAGCCATGTTGGAAGTAGATCTTCTGCCTCAGTCAAGCTGCTGATGCCATGTTAAGCAAAGACAAGCTGTTTCGCCAAGCCCTGCCAAAGCTGCAGATTCCTGAGCAAAAGAAGCTACTGTTGTTGTTTTAAGCCTCTGAGTTTTGGAGTGGTTCATTTATACCATAAGCAACTTATACACCAAGTCTGCTCAAAACGACCATGGCCTGCCGCTTCCTTGGCACTTGCTGAAGGTGGCCTGCTTTTAGGGCCCCTGTTTCAGCCATTCACCCTTTGAAGGGTATTTGGGTTGTTTCTGGCACTGGCTGATTATGAATAAAGTGGCTATAAACATTTGCATAGAGGTTTTTAAATGGACATAAGTTTTCACTTCTCTATAGTAAATACCTAAGAGTGGGGTTGTTGGGTTATATGGTAAGTGCAGGGGCCCTGTTAATGATAAAATGCTTCCCTTTAAACACACAGGATGTCCAGATACTGCCCCCACGAGAGGTGTATGGAAAGTGAGACCTCTCAAAGATCAGCTAGCCCCTGCTCAACTGGGGCATCAGCTCACCAGGTGGAATCACGCCCAACGGTGCTATTCACTGACTTTTTCTCTGGTTGTTGTTTTTGTAAAAAACACATGCTAAAAGTCACCTGTGTCTAGTGAGACTCCCCTAGTACTTCATGTAGGCTCCATCCTGCTCCCACAGCTCCACCCTTCCAAACTCCTATGCTCACCTCATATTGACACCTAATGTTGATCAGATTACCTATTTTATGTGTGAGTTCATTGTTGGATCAGCTTTGATTGACAGTTGTTCAGGCATTTGTTTCTCTTTTTATATTTTTGTCTTCTCAGCAGACATCCCTGAAACTATGTGTATAGGTCTCCCGAGCATCAAGGTACCAAGAAAAACTTTCCTAGAAGTCTTCAAAGGTAGAGGAAACAGAGGAGGCCTTTCCCCATTCCTATGGTGAAACAGTGGGGAAATAATCAAAATATACATACAGTTCCCCAGCAGAAATTGGTAAGGGTAATTAGGAACTAGATGCTTTCTAAAGAGGAAAATAAAGAAATCAGAAGAAGGTTCTGAGACCCGAACTGCAAGAAGAGGATGGTAGACATTGCAAATGATCTGGAAGCAAAGATCCCTTGAATGGTGATGTTCTGGAAAAAATTGGGGCTGAATCAAACCTTAAGTGGGATGTCTCTTTGGTACACGGTGGACCAGCTTCTTACAGGAACTATTAGTTCCATGAGGGAGGGAGCTTATGTTCCAAATTCATTCATCCATCCATTCATTCAACTCACATTTATTAAGGTCTGCTTTGAGTCAGGCACTTGGTTAGGAAACACTAAAACTGGGAAGGCCAGGCCCTGCCTTCAGGGAGATCACAGAGACGATGACGAGATACCCATGGTGCAGTGTGGCTGACTGTTCCAGAAGTCTGGACAGAATGCGGGAGCATTCTGAACAAATCACTGTTATATAAAACACAGAGATGGGTGTGGTGGTGTGCACCTGTCATCCCAGCAACTTGGGAGGCTGAGGTAAGAGGCTCTTTTGAACCCAGGATTGCGAGGCTGCAGTGAACTGTGATCACACCACTTCACTGCAGCCTGAGTGACAAAGCAAGACTTATCTGTAACAAAACACACACATGCACACACACACACAAACACAGCACATCGCCAAATACTTGGCTCCAGAAGAAGCTGACCAGCAATGGGGCACAATGTCCTGTGTCATTTTAAATGTTAAAATGTTTAAATTATTATTTTAAAAGTATCCTAATTTGTTTCTGAAATGCTTCCCACGATGCCCATAAAAACACTGGAAAACTGCCAGGCGCGGTGGCTCAAGCCTGTAATCCCAGCACTTTGGGAGGCCGAGACGGGTGGATCACGAGGTCAGGAGATCGAGACCATCCTTGCTAACACAGTGAAACCCCGTCTCTACTAAAAAATGCAAAAAACTAGCTGGGCGAGGTGGCGGGCGCCTGTAGTCCCAGCTACTGGGGAGGCTGAGGCAGGAGAATGGCGTGAACCCGGGAG
>NW_016803028.1:208503-248610 GCF_001698545.2 Rhinopithecus bieti | reverse complement strand
AAAAAAAAAAAAAAAAAAAAAAAAAAAAAAACAAAAAAAAACCAAAAAAAACTGGAAAACCACTTCAAAAGGATCACCTTCTTAAAAGATTATTTTTCAGCTACAATGTAGAAAAGCCTTAGTTTAAAAGTTCATTTTTACTATCAACTAGCATGCACACATTTAAATAATGGGGGCAATAAATGTAGTTATATTTTCAAATACAAATTAGTTTCATTAAGAGTAAGCCCTCATTTGCCACACTTGCTGCTAATCTAAGGCAGCCTGTAAAGCTAATTTTAACAAATGCCAACAGCTAGTGACAAGCAACCAGAGATGGGGCAATTATATGCAATGATGCTGGATCAGCTGGCAACCCCATTTTTTATTTCTACACTCAAATTCTGTATTTGAAGACACAAGCATGTTTATTACTTCATTCAGTCATCCAAAGTAAGAACTGATCATCCAAATTAAGAAGCCTTTACATGATGACATCTCTCTAGATCCAGAAATATAAATTAAACTTAAAAATGCAGTAGAGTATTCAGATGGTGTCAGATTTTTTGCTGTCCTGCAACAGAGTCTAAGAAACTCTAAAATGTACCGGTTGAAAGTGTTCCTGATCCAATGTCAAGTGTAAAGAACAATCTATATCAAACCGTATTAATGTATGGTATCGCTTTTTAAAAGTGCTTGTGTATTTGTTTATAAAATCCTTATTTTGAAAACTGGCAGTTCATAAACCACCTGTTAGCAGAACTTTTTTCGGGGTCATGACACTATGGGCTACATTTTCAAGTTTTCTTTGTTGAGCATGCATTATTTTCATGGTTGAAAACAATCGGGGCACTCTGGGAGGCCGAGGCAGGCGAATCACTGGAGCCCAGGAGTTCAAGACTAGCCTGGGCAACATGGCAAGACTCTGTCTCTACAAAACAATTTTAAGAAGAAATTAGCCAGACATGGTGGCATGCGCCTGTGGTCCCAGCTACTCGGGAGGCTGAAGAGGGAACATTGCTTGAATCTAGGAGGTTGAAGCTGCAGTGAGCCATGATCTCACCACTGCATGATTGTGCCACTGCACGCTACTGCCCAACCTGGGCAACAGAGTGAGACTTTGTCTCAAAAAGAAAAGAAAATAAACTAAAACACTATGGATATCACAGCCAGCCTCTAGGACCGTCCTCAATGATCCTCCTGGTATTCACACCCTTATGTGGTCCCCTCCCACACTGAATAGGGCTGACGGGCGTAATCAGAAGAATATGGTGGAAATGAGTGTGATTTCCCAGACTAGGTTGTAGGAAACATTGTGGGTTCTACCTCGCTCTCCCAGATCTCTCGTTCTGGGGGCAGCCAGCTGCCAGGTTGTGAGGACACTCTATCAGCAGGATGAAGTTCCACTGCAGGGCAATGAGGCCTCCTGCCAACCATCAGCACTAACTCAACACCCATGTGGAAGTAGATCCTACAGCCTTTGGCCCAGCTGACATCCTCACTGCAACCTCATGAGAGATCCTAAGTCAGAAGCACTCAGTTAAGCCACTTCTGGATTCCCGACTCAGAGAAACGATGCAAGATAGCATGTTTGTTGTTTTAAGCCTCTAGGTTTTAGGGCAATTTACCACCCATCAATAGATAATTAATCCAGGCAGTTCATGTTAAGAGTCTTGCTCCTATATGAGAAGTGGCATTGTGGAGTGGTTGAGAGCTGACTCTTCAGCTGCCAAGTTTTGGCGTAATTTGTGACACAATAAAAGATACCTAATAAGAGTGGTGTTTGCATTATAAGAAGAAAACACTTGCTTACCCCCACTCCTCCAACCCCCACAACCTACCACCATCTCAGTCCGTCTCAGGAGGGGTCTGAACCCGAGTCCATCTCTGCTCTGCTGCTCTCCAGCCACCCTTCGCTAAAAATAGCTCCCTCTCAGAACCTGCTACTCAACATGTGGACCTCAGACCAGCAGCAGCATCCGGGCTCTTGTTAAAAATGCAGAATCCCAGGCCCCATCCCAGACCTGCTGAATCAGAATCTGTATTTGAGCAATAAGTGATTCCTTAAAGTTTGACTCACAGTACAGTTTGAGAAACGCTGGGCTGTGGCAGTGGCTCTTAATCTTGACTTCACTTTGGAACCATCTGGAGAGCTGTGAAAAGCCCTGATGCTCAGGCATTTAGGGGTGGGGCCAGAGCACCAGTATTTTGAAAACCCCCAAGTGATGCTAACATGCAGGCAGGGTTGAGCATCAGTGCTCTAGGAGTAAACCCAGTCCTTTCCCACTCCTAACCCTCTCTAATCTCCTAATAGCCAGGAATCAACAGGGCCCAGGATCTCTCCTACAGCCTCACATCCAGGACTGAGAACCACAGTTCAGAGCTCAGCCACACTGATCTGCTTAGTTCCACATCCCTCAATCTCCTGAATCTCTTTCTACCTCAAACACCCCTTCCCAGTCTCCTCTGCCATCCTCCCAGGCAAGCACAGGCACCTCCTACATTTCTGTCCTCCTCCATCCTCTTGCCTCACTTTTCCAAAATTATTTTAATTATAAACCACTTCAAACATATGGAAAAGTACAGAAAATGAGATGTCTATGGATCCACCACCTGGATTTAACAAGTGCTTACATTTTTACCTTATTTGCTTCAGATATTTTATTTTTGGATAAATAGACTTCTTGACACAGTCCTCACGCCATTCCCTTTCTCCCTATCTTTCTATCCCTGTGTGTACTCTTTTACAATCTATATATAACATATAACACCCAGAACAACATATGGCAGAGATTCTGAGGATTTCTCAGTTTGTAGTGCCCTTAGTTCCTCTGTACATTTTTTAATGGCACACCCTAGATTTAAAAAAAGTATCCAATAGTTTCTTTTACTAAGTAGTTAGGTCCAAACAACTTAATACTTATTCACAGCCTAACAACAGTAGCCTTTCAAAAAAATTAGCACACATAAACTGAAAGAAGAAATATTTTTTCTTTCATTCTTAACTAACCACAATCACTCACTAATGGGATGTGTGCATCTGTTGGACACTGCGCAACTTCTCAAAACTTGGAACCACACTGAACACCACCACCCTGATTCCCACTTCCACGCTGATTTTCTTAGCAACTACCCAAAATGTAGCTTGTAAAGATATGACATCATCAAGAGTAATGTGGTACTGTCAGATGTTGATATTGCAAAGTGCCTCAAGCTAGTACTTAGCGTGGCATCTGACAGATGTTAAGTATTGCTGCATTTCCCTCGAAAATGTGAAATATCCCTTGGCCACCCTGTGCATTTGCTGCAGTGCTTTGGGGTATCTTAGCCCAGAATTTGGGAACCACCAATATAGAATTATGTATGTTCAAAAAAGTTACTTACATGCTATTGTCTCTCCCTTAGCACTCACACTCCTTCTCTCACCCTAACTTAACCTGCTCCAGGCAAGAGCTCCCCAGTCTCCTTCCCAGCCTGTCTGTCTTCTCTCCAGCCGCAGGCAGACATCTCCAAGAACTGTTTCAACACTTCCACCTGGAACTTTCTCTCTTCACCTGAGACTTTCTCAGCACTTCTGGAAGAATATGCCCCACAGAATGCAGCACCTTGCCCAACAAGCCTGCTCTTTCTCCTGCATCTCTCATCTCTGGGTAATACCACTGCCCTCCTAACATCCAGGCCCAAAGCCCCAGTATCAGCCTGCTCCCGCCACCATCCTCAACCTGACATTGGCCCACCAAGAACTGGTGGATGCTATCTATCCCCCCACTTTATTCTCCAAACCAATCTGAAATCTCAAGAGCAACCAATGCTTTCCTGGAATCTGGCTCCCCCTCATCCATCTAATTCCTATCTCCAGCTTTTCCCACCTTAACCATTTTACACCACACAAGTGGCTCAAACAGCATAATCACATCCGCTGTGCAGCTCGGAGTCCTCAGCCTCAATATCACTCAACCCTCCCTCCTTTCCAGTCTTACCTCCCATTGTTTCCCTTCACAGTTGACCCTAGAGTCAAGTCAGGCTAAGCTACTGCAATCTTTTGTACATCCTCAGAACTCTCCAGGCACTACCATTTTCCTCCAGTAAACTTCCACCTGACATTGCTTTCCTGTACCTCTCATCCTCTGTATTAATCAGGGTTCTCCAGAGAAACAGAACCAGTCAGATACGTGTGTGTGTGTGCGTGTGTGTACGCCCAGATAGAGAGAGACAAATAGAGGTATTTATTATAAGGAATTAGCTCATGAAATTGGGGGGCCAACAAGTTTAAAATCTTCAGGGAAGGCCAGAAGGCTGGAAACCCAGAGAATAGTTGATGTTGCAATCTTGAATCCAAAGGTGGTCTGGAGTCAGAATTCCTTCTCGTGGATCTCAGTATTTTTTCTTAAGGCTCTCAACTGAATGGATGAGGTTCACTCACATGATGGAGGGTAATCTGCTTTACTCCAAGTCTTCTGATTGCAAAATTTATCATGCCTAAAAAATAACTCACAGCAAAACCTACACTGGTGTTTGGCCAAAAACTAGGCACATAGCCTAGTAAAAACTGACATAAAATTAACCATCACACTCCTTCAAGGCTGAGCTCTAACAGGATTGCCACTTTAGGCCATTGATTCATCCAATAAATAAGTAATGAGCACTTACTATATGCAAGGTCCTGTTCTAAATGCTAGTGATACCAAAGTAAAATGAAAGGGATTCACACAATAAAAGAACAAGCCTGCCCTCGTGGACCTTACCTTCAGAAGCCGAGAAACAGGCAATAGACAAACAAATAAAAATAATACATGAAATTCCATTTTTAAAGTATGCCAACTAGAACAAAAATAATGCAGCGGGGAGGTGTAGCAATCACAGGAGGAGGTACAATGTTTTAAATACAGGGATCCAGAAAGGCCACACCCAGAAGGTGACGTTTAAGCAAAATCATGAAGAAGGCCACAGAGCAAGCCGCGGTATAAGGGGGAGGGTGGGCTAGGCAAGGCAGTGGCAGGTGCAAACAAGCTGGAGTGTGGCGCCCCCGGGAGGCTGACCGGACCTCGGGGTGAAGTCAGACAGGGCTTGGGAGACAGAGCGCAGGCCTGGCCAGGCCGTGAGCACTTCAGCTTTATCCTGACTGATCTGGAAGCCTCTGGAAGGTTTCGAGCTGAGGGAAGACATCAATTACTCTAGCCATGACAGACCATGAGAGTGGAGAGCCCAGATGACAGTAAGTAGATGGGTGAGCAGTGGTCAAATTCTGTATATGTTTTGAAGGTAGAAAACGGGATTGATTGATGATTTAGAAAAAGGGGATGAGCAAAAGAGGGCATCCAAGGCACCGCTAGGGTTGGTCACCAGGACCTGCAAGGCTGGAGTGGCCATCTTCTGAGATGGGTAGAGGAAGCCAGGAGTTAGCCATGTTAACTCCATCCAAGTAGAGGTGTGCAGTGGGCCACGGGATGTACCATTCTGAGTTCAGAGGAGAGCTCCACAGCACTTGGTAATGCCTCATCTCCCCACATGACAGTAAATTTCTGGAAGGCAGCAAGCAGGTCTTCTTCATCCCCAACAGCAGCTATTCCAATGCCCTGCCCATAACAGATGCACAATAAATACCTACTTAGCAGCATCTTTTGGGAATAGGAAAGACACTTATCTGGTACAGGATGGTAAAGGGCATTTGGAATATTCCCTGTGTGGCTCTCAAATTCACTTTCTTAACAGTACAGCACAGGGGTTGGTCATACAGGCTCTGGAACCAGACTGACTAGGTTCAAATCTTGTGCCCTTATTTCTTACCTGTGTGACCTCAAGGAAGCCATTTAACCTCAGTTTTCTCATCTGTAAAATGGGGACAACTGCAACATCTACTTCTAGAGTGAGGACTAAATAAGGTAAGGTGAGTTAATATTTAACAGGGCTCAGAAGAGCTCAGACACATAGAAAGAGCAGTATAAATATTAACCATGTTTGTCCTCTACTAGGATTACCTGTTGCCCATTATGAAGATGCCTTTGGACCTATTCTGGCCTGTATTCATGATTATACCACACTGAAAAGGGCACACTGAAAAGCGTGTCATAAGACGCTGGAAAATCCCAAAAGACCTCTCTGAATTAAAGAAGTGTTTAAACAAACAACCTGATTTCTTGTGCTTTATATTTCCAAAATTTGCTAATACATGATATGATCAGGTTCCATTAACCAGAGTCTATGATTAACCAAATCTCTTCCTACCCAACTTTCTAAGTAAAATCTATTACAACAGTTCCCCCAAATCTGAGGAACTTGAGCGCTATTCCATAAAAGTTGAAGGATTCCTCAGGACAAAGGGTAAAAGGCAAAGTAGGGAGTTTCAAAACACACACACACACACACACACACACATATACATACATACACACACACACACATACACACACGCGCACATCCACAAACACGCACATACATACACACACAATACACATAAACATACACACACACACTCATACACATACATACACACACATACACATACACATGTACACACATACATACACATATACATACACACACATACACACACACATGCACACATCCACAAACATGCACATAAATACACACACAATACACATAAACATACACATACATACACATACACACATACACATACACACAAACATACACATATACACATATGCACGTACATACACATACACACACATACACACATACATATACACACACACACACACAAATGAAAGCTGATAGGCCCCCATAAAGAATAAATTCTAACCCTCAAGGAGGTCTCCCTATGGAACAACAAGATGGGACATTTCAGGTGTAAACGCCAGAGAAAGCTGTCAGTGAGGTGCATCTGGCTTCCTGGCTGAAGAAGTGTGGAAACCTCCAGTGCGGGATCTTAAAGTAGCATAAGAGTTTGTCGGCATCAAACAACTGAGCCAAGCATAGCTTATGTTGATTTCCCCCTTCCGGCTGGACTGGCTGCTTGCGGACAGCTGAGGAGTGCCTTCCTCTCTTCTGTGAGGCTGGTTCTGGAGTACCGTACACCACAGCAGAGGCGACAGCCCCAGGACCAGTCCTCCACTGTCCCATGTAACTGGGACACCAAAGCTGCCAGCCTTCTCCATCACTCCCTGCACCCCGGAGGCAGGTCAAATCCAGGAAAACCCCAAATGAAGCTTTCAAGTACCCCAAATGGTGTCTCCTCCGTCTCAGTCCTGGCAGGTAGCCATCGCTGCAGAATGTGACCTGATTTTCCAGCTCTTTTGGTTCTGGCCCACTGAGAGTGATTTTTCCTCCTGAATTCAGCCCAGGTAGGGAGTAAGTCACACAATTGCATATTTAAAAGCTGAACGGAGTTCTTATTTGGAGAGCAAGGAATTAGCCGGGTTCAAGCAGTGGCCATCTCTTGCCTGCTGTACCAATCTTTTATGAGAAAGTGTCTTGATAAAATATGCAATGCTAATAATGAAAGCCCCTTTGGGGCCCAGGAGAAAAGGGAGACTCAAATGTATGTCAAAAACGGAATGTGAATGGGAGGAAAGATCACATGCACGCATGCACATACACACCTTTAAAAGGTAAACATAAAAGCAACATCTGGCTAAATGTATCCCTTTGTCAGTGAAAAATAGCATAAGCCCTAGCCAAGTGTGTTACCAATTCTTAAACCGAAGGGTAAAAAAGAAACACTTACTATAGAGCAGCACTATCAAACAGAACTTTCAGCAATGATGAAAACACTATCTGCGCTAACCAATTCAGTAGCCACTAACCACATGTGGCTCTGGGCCACTTGAAATGTGGTGAGTGAGACTGAAGAACTGAATTTTACATTTTCTTTTATTTTAATTCATTACATTTAAATGTAAATAGCCACATGTAACAAGGGGCTACTGTATGGAACAGTTCAGCTGGCAACATCTTTCTGTTCCTTCAATAAAATTGTAATCCTAATCAACCAATAGTATTTTAAATTATCATCAAAATCAGTATAAGCCCCTGGCTATGCCAAACTCAGTAAGCTTAAGACAAAATGAAAACAAACAACAACAATGACAAAAAACTAAAGACAATGATTGCTGTGCATCATTTCCTGTAACTCTGTTCTGATTATCTAGTTTACATTTCTGTTATACTATGCCTTCGTGTATTTGGAAATCCGTGATTGTAGACAGATTTTGCCTTCAAAAAACCAGAATGTCACAGTCTCTTCCCTTAAGGTCTTAGAAAAATGAAAACGTGAACCTAGGGAAAGTTAACCTCGCAGGCTTCAGTTTCCTCAGGGCTGAAGTGAAGATAATGTAAGTACTCGCCTCTCATGAGGATCAAATTCAGATAATGTGTGCAAAGTGTACAACAGCGCCTGGCAAAGGGTAAGCACTCAGCAACTGGCAGCTGTAATTATGAGTATTTTATTAACAATACTAAAATAGGTAATAAAGAGAACAGTGCTAATACAATGGAAGTTTACACTGAGCAAAATTTTCCTAGGCCCAAACCCTTTGAACGTGTTTTCCAAGCTATGGTAAAGTGCCCTCTAGTAAAATACATCTTGGGGCCCTGACAATCTTGACACCCACCATCAACCTCCAGAGACGCCATCACCCATATGGGTATCACGAGTCATGAAATCACTCAGCCCATGTTTACTGTGCCCCTACCCTCTGGCAGGCACTGCGCTAGGCTTTTAAGGAGGAGGGAACAGTCCCCAAACACAGTGCAGTGTCTCAAGACTCTGAGCTGTCTGCCACCTGACTCCCACAAAGCTTGGTCAGCACTGGGACACCTTGATGAGATGCAAAAAAATGCATCCTGGGGTCCCACTCAGACGGAAAGGTTCACTTCCTATTTCCTAGACCAGCCAAGGGCAAGTTTTGGCTGCTGGCACCACAGAGAGGGACTAAGTTATTAGGGGACCTGAGGGGCACAGGCCCATTTTCTCGGCCAGGACAATAAAAGAGGTGTTGACAGGCCACGTTTCTCACTGAGAGGCCAGATCACTTTCACAAGAGAGTCATTCTCTGAGTCTTCACAAAGCCAAATCTGACCTGCCCCTCAAAACAAACACAACTCCTTTTAATAGCCGGCTGTCCAAGCCGGTGAAATCCAAGGGGGATCTCCACCAAGTTAATATCAACCATACCAACAGACCAGAAATCCCCCGGGAGTCTCTAGGCAGAAGCTTAGTAAAATTCTGTAGGGCTTGGGGTTATTTTCTTTTATAGAAAGCACTCAATCAATCTTCTTTCACAACCAAGGGTACATTCCCCTATGGAATTCCCTTCTCTGAAAATCTCTAAAAATAAAATATTCATCTGATCGTCTGCAATGATTTAAGCTTAAACCCATTTACAGGCAGAGTCAGGACTTCCTATGGCCCCTCCACCTATAAAAACATGTTCCCCACTGCCTCAGGTTCCCTCTGGCCCCAGAAGAATACTAGTCAAACCATGCTCTTGGCTTTAAGATAGGAAAGACAGGGTTGAAGTATCTGGAATCTCATACTCATATTCTTTGCTGGTGAGAGTATAAAATGGTATAACCATGTTGCGAAAAGGTCTGGCAGTTTCTTATCAGGTTTCCATATACCTCCTTTCTGACCCAGCAGTTTACTACTAGGTGTTTACCCATGAGAAATGAGAACACATGTCCCTAAGGAGACCTGTACACAAATGTTCACAGCAGCTTTGTTCACAATAGCCAAAGAAAGAAAGAAAGAAACTAGAAGAAAGAAAGAAACTAGAATAATCCATGTGTCCATTAACAGAATATACAAACAAACTGTGGAGGAGACATGCTCCAGAACATAAGTCAGCAATAAAAAAAGACCAAATCATGGATACGACATGGATGAATCTCAAAAACATGGTGAGCTTTACACAATACTGTAGAATTCCATTTACAGGAAGTTCAAGAACAAGTCAAACTCACCTATGATGAGATACAGCAGCGGTTGCCACTGAGAGGGTGAGGGCAGAGAATGACTGAGAATGAGGATGAAGGCACTTACTGGGGTGACAGTAATATTCTCTGTCTTGATAAGGACTAGGGTTACACAGGTGCATGCATCTGTCAAAACATTATGCAAATGGTACTCTCCAGATTTGCACATTTCACTATATGTATATAAATTTTATCTTAAGGAAACCATGAACACATATTGAAGTCTAAATAGTAAAATGTGTACTAAAATGTTTAGGAATGACCTGTACCAACATCTGTAATTTACTTTAAAATGCATAAAACAATCAGCTGGACTTATGGATGGATAGAGGGATGGCTGGATGGATGTGTAGTTAAGCAAAGATGGCAAAATGTGAATTAGACTCTAGGCGTGTATATTTAGGTGGTCACTGTTCTTGCAACTTTTCTTATCTTAAAAAATGGGATGGGGATAGAGTCACAGTGTCCTCTCCTTAGTCCACCTAGTTAGAAATTTGGCAAAGCACCGATGCCCCACCAAGCCATGGGACCACATAGTTTCAATTCTGCTGAAAAGAGAAGACTGGAAGAACACAAGTAGCTTTACAGGAACTCACATCACTCATGCCAAAGATTTTCTGCTTGTTTCCCTACAGACAAAGCAATTATTTGAATGTCAGCCAAAAATTCCTGCTCAAGAGGGAGAAAAGGAACTCACTGACTTGTATTCCCAATTTATTATCTTTCAATTCCTGTACCAGATCTACTAGCGAACTGCACAACACTCCACTTCCATTTGCCCCATGTCCATACAGCCAAAAAGCAAACAAAGAAAAACCAAGCCAGTGACTTGATATACAAATGCAGCCAGAGGATGACGTGCCAGCTCTGGGGCTTTGAATTACTCAGGCCGGCCCGAAACCCCACTGAAGGCAAAAGAGGATGTAGAGCTCAGCCTGAGGTTAAAGTGATTTCACTGAGGTTAGCGCACACGCACCAAAGAGCCCCAAACAGCTTGCTTCGTAACCCCTCTGTGGGGTTTGGTGACATCTGGGGTCACTTGAACTTCGTTGGGATTCAGCTGTTCAGAGGTACAAATTAGGAATCCCGGCAGCAGGGGGTAAGGGGGGAGCAGAGTGGCCCTACCCACAGGCCCAGAGGTCGCTCACATTACACCCGGCTTCCTTCCTGGCAAGGCCTTACTTATCCTGAGATGACACACGACGGCAGGGGTTGGAAGATGCCTGGTCTAATTGAGCGCCCAGCTCCTGAAACAGCTGTACCGACTACAAGGGTTTCAGCACATGAGTTGCTGGAAACTGGGGTGGCCACTGACAGAGATGGAGTCAGACTTTTTTTAAAAAAGAACTTCTTGTTTGTTTGTTTTAAGCCCCCAAAGAAACTCACTGACACCACCCAGCGTCCCAAGGGATCACCCACAACCACACAGGGCAGCTGAGGGCAAGCGCAGAGGCACAGAGAGACAGCAGGGAGCGCGCCTGGGTCTACAACCCTGGCCTCCACGCGGTTCTTGCTGCCAAAGGCAGCGACACCGGAGGTGAAGGGCACTAGCCCTGGCCTAGGACTGGGGTGCGCGTGCTTGACAACGGGGCTTCCTGAAATACACAACCACCTCCTCCTCGTCCAGACCCATATCCATCCTGACGTCCCTTGAGTCTAGAGAAGTGGGTTAAGACAAGGGAAGAAAATCTCTTACAGAAGAGGAGATGCCGGTTTTCAGTGCTGGGGAATCTCCGCACCCCGCGTCCCTGTGCTTCTAGTGGTTCCGGCGCTTCCTCGAAGCGCGCGGCATGTCTGCTCTTACCGGTCCAGCACCTCTGTCCCCAGAGCAAACCCACCTCCTAGGGCACACGCTGAGGGGCAGTCAGGCACCGCCTCCACCCTGCCCCACCCCAGCCGCGCGCACCCCTGAAACCTGGACTCCGCGACCAGCTCCCGCCTGTTCTTTTCCGAGGACCCCAGCGGCAGTGTGTCCTGGACCCACCTGTAGCCTCGAAGCTCCCCCACCTCCGCGTCCTTCCTAGGCGCTTCTGAGCCTGCAGAGCCCACGACCCCCAACAGGCTGCTCCGGAGTGCCTCTCCCTACATCGCTCCAGGAATGACTCCCCACACCCGCCCTCCTCCCCCAAAAAAGTTGGCCCAAGATCCAGGCGTCCCATGGATCAGCCCAGGTCTCCATCCCACGCGGGCCAACGGGGGCTGCTCTGGCAGCTCCGGAGCCCCGGCACAGAGCAACCTGCAGGGAGGCGCCACGCGGGGTTCCCACTATCCGCCAGGGACCCGGTCCACAGGGCCAAACGGAGGGGTCTATGCCGGTCGACACCCCAAGCCCTGTCGCGCCCCCACCTACCGTACGGGACCGGCGGAGGAGAAGGCGCGGGCGCGGGCTCCCTGAGACAGCGTGTTCCGTCCCGGGAGGAAAGTTTGTGCCATACAGAGGAGGCGGGGAGGACGTGGGCGCCGGTGGGTGGAGGCGGGGGTGGCGGCGCCGCGTGCTCTTATGTCTGTCCCTCCGGCGATCGGTGCGTCGGTCCCTCCCCGGAGCCCGCGGCCGCCGCGCTCTCGCTCGCTGCGCCCAGCGCCCGGCGCGCTCCGGCTCCAGCCCCGACGCGCCCCCGCCGCCGCCGCCGCCGCCGCGCGTCCGCCGGCTACACTTCCTCTTCCTCTGAACTCATGTGCAAAATATGCTGCGCTGCATCTTCAGGGAAAGCCTCGCGGCCCCTGACAGCAGCCGCTGGAGCCGTGGGCCCGCCCAGCTCTCCCTGCGCCCCCTCGGAGTTCCGCACGGTCACCTCCACGCGGCCGAGCTGCAAGCGACCCTGGCAGCCTCAGAACCCAGGGGTCAGGGGCACACCGATCCTCCCTCCCAGCTTCTCCTAATCAAGGTTGTGGGCTGTCAGGAGAGTGCCTGGGAGACTAGGATCCCTCAAGATTTGAGCCGGGATGCTGAAAGGGCGACTGCCATTAAGGTGCTGATGGCTGGGGGTGGGGTTGGGGCAGACTTGAGAGAGGACCATTTCTCGATCCCATTCCACAGGTGGGAGCATCCCCAGACATCTCAGGTGATGCTGAAATTATCTCTTGCAAGTTAGTGCTTCAGGGAAGGGTAATGCCACTGTCTCCCTTGCCATCCCCTGGTCTACCTACTTAAGATGTCCAGAGGTTTGAGAAGATCTGGAGAATCACCTTGAGTGGCAACTTGAGGCACCTGAGGAGAAAATTATATAAAGAATGAATGAAGCACCAGTAAACCAGGCTGCATTCATAAAGTGAAGATATGAGGCAAGGAGCCATTAGAAAATATTTTCTTCCTAAAACTAAACCAAGCAGAATTACAGTGTAGGGGTTAAGAGGGGGAACCCTAAAGTCAAATGGTCAGGGTTGGATTCCTGGCTTTGGTACTTATTGGCTGTGTGACTTGGGGTAAGTGACTTAACTGCTCTGGGCCTATTTGTCACATGGCACTTCTTCATGGGTTATTATATGTAAAGTGTTTAGGAACCACTCTATAACTTAGCTATTATCATTGTATGAGGGACTAGAACAAGAAGGGTGTGATAATCTAATTAATTATCTCCATTTTCTAACTGGGCAAAGAAGGCCCTGTGTGGGCAAAGTGAAGCAGTGGAGCCCACAGGGTGGAGGGCTAGTTTTGGGGCCCAGCAGTGTTTCCCTGACGTCCTTCTGGTACTAATGACATTCTTCCAGCAGGTAAGGAAGCACTATTTTGTTTTCAGGGACTCTTCCTGTTACATCTTCTGAGATTTTCTTCCTTGTTTTCTCTTTCCATAGGCTTCCTAGTTGTGTTTTGCTCCCCTCCCCCACAACACTGTTTTGTTTTTATTTTTTTCTCCTTTCCCTTTCCACCCCACCTTTTCCTGGTGTCACACTCACCACCACTATCCCCAATGTCCCCCATTTTCTCCCCTACACTTGAGCTTGCCACATGAAAGAAAATAAGACAGGTGACCACCCAAGTCCAAGTTCAAACAGTAGGGAGTGGGGATATATGTTCAGGGACATCAGCAGAGGTTGTGAACACCCATTTATGAAGCCAAAGGGAGGGGTCTTCATGCTATCTATCTGCCCGAGGCCTTGAATTGCTGCAAGTCAGGGTCCATCCGAAATCTTTCTGATCCTTTGCTGGTCCCTAGGCCAGAGAAAGAAAATAAAATTGATACAGGTATTAACTGGTAGGCATTTAAAAGAAGATAAAGAAAAAAGGAGGATGGGGGTGGGGGAGTGCAGCATAACCTAGTTGCAGTGTGGTTGATTTCTTTTAAGCAAATCATTTTCATTCTCTGAAACTTTTCTACACCATTGTGTTTTTTGTGCTGTTTTGTTTGTTTTTAAGACACCAGTCCTTGAAGTTAATATGCTATTCTGATTGTTTCCATTTTCTTCCACTCACTATTTTCCTGAGTACTAATAATCGTGGGCAAATGTCTTAAATGACTTTTTTCGCTGCTTGGATCTGCATTTTTTAAGGGTTTTCTAGAACTCCTGATCTTCTTGATATTCTGATGCTTCCTACTGGCACACAGTAGGTGTTCAGTAAATATGTGTGGAATGAATGGATGAGCCAATAGCATCCAGATCTTTTAAGGCTCTTCTTAACCTGCATTCAGCAATTATCCAGAGTGTTCCAATTCTCTTTCACCTGGAATATTTAATGAGGAGCCAAATGTTGGATTCACTCTGTAGAGAGCTGCCTGGATTTTCCACTTGACTGCCATGGACTGGCCAGCCATGGGAGAGACCCTGGGCAGCTGGGTCTCACCTCTAACTGACCTTGCCTACCCAGCCCCAAACCCAAAGATGCTGGGACTGTATCCTAGTGGGTTACCTTGGCAACCTCACAATGTCATCTGTTAGAATGTCCTAGGGCGGCAGCTTTTAATTCTATCACAGCGGTCTCATCGGGGGTCATGTAATAGTGCTGTTTTTCCTCTGCTCACACTTCCTCCCCCTGTGATTTAACACTAAGTACTCGGAGAGGAGCTGAACACGGGAAAAATCAAGCTATTACTGCATGACAGGTCACAGATGGCCCCAGAACTGGGGTCCCGAGTGTTCACAGTCAATAAGACGCAGGTCCCAAGCTAATGGGGAAGCTGGATCTCCTCACACCCCCTGTGGAAAGAAGAGGAGTTAAGCCAGCCTAGGCAAGTGTAAGAAGCTGCCATGGCCAGACTGCACAATTCTTGTAAAAGCTCAGTTAAAGGAGCCCCCCGCTGGAGTAATTCTTTCTTGGACTCAGCAGCACCACCCCACTCTGGAGATGATTAAGGCCATGGGTACCAGCAGTCAGAGCAATTTTGCTGCATCCTAACTACGCTGAGGCTTGGAGGGAAAGAGAATCCCAGCTAACCTATTCTGCTCACCTTCTTCCCACCCGACCCCGTCCCCACAATTTCATTCACTTAGGTCCACCCTGCTCCTAACTTAGCCCAAAATAATTCAATTCCCCATCTCTGCAGAGAGTAATCACAATTCATAGCAGAAATGGATCAAACAAAAGCTTTGGAACCTGAAGAGCTATTGTTCTAATTGTTTATTTACAGCACCATGAAACCCAGACCTTATACTCGCCAGTTGATCAGCAGAGTTTCAGGGCTGGCAGGAGACAGAACTAGACTCATCTATGCCCTGGAGGTGCAAGAACTATTCATCTTTATCATCACAGTTAATATTTTAAGTGGGTTTGCAGCCATAGTGAGCTCACAGTTTGGTCAGCTGCTCTGTACTAAACAGTTAGAAGAAGCTGGCCCTGCATCAGGTGACAATCGTGCCCGTAAGGAGCCACGGTGGCAGAGGCCTGAGCTCTGTGCCCCAAGCCAGTGGTTTTGGAGGAGCCCCCTGCCCTTTGTTCATGGTGACAGGCACAGCCTGCACAGGCACGCCCCTAGGAAGACCATGGCACCCTTGGCCACGTTAAAGCAGAGCACACTTGTGCCAGTGTCAAAACATGCTTTTGACTCCCCAGTACAGTGGAGATGTGAATTAGGGTGGGGGCAGGGAGCTGGTTAGGGCAGTTTTTGCATACGCATCGATCAGCCAAGGCTAGGGACTTTTGTCCAAAGTATAGTCAAAACAATACTTTGAAAATGCCACCCACAGACATCACCAATTTGAGGAAATGTTGGATGGTAGCCAAATGTTCCATTCACTCCCATACAAAAAACAAAACACAAAAAAAGAACCCACCCACATTTATTGTTATTCTGCTCCTGAATCCACTCATTTTACCTCTGAATTCCCAGTCTGAGTCAAACAGTTCAGGGGAGCAGGGGCCCTCCTGTGGCTGAGATGGAATTTGTTCTCTGGAGCAAAGAGCCACTGGAGACTGAATTTCAGGAATACTGTGTGCAACACATTGCTATTTGTAGCTTTGTTTCCTTCACTCAGCCTAAGGAATTGTCTGACTTTACCAAAAGCCATCCACATCCACACCCCTTCACTGGTTATTCCATTCATGGGACACATTTGTTGACTTGCACTTGAGAACTTTATTACCAGAGATAATGGGGGAAATGTGTGTATGTGTGTGTGTAAGAAGCCTATACATTCCACAGATGTCAAAATAAGGACATCATAAAAATAAATCATCATTAAATGAATGGCAGGATAATATTTTGATATATTAATTAATCCAATTTCCCTTACACCATCATTCCCCCCGCCCCCACTATATTTCTTGCTACACTGTACAACTCTCTTCCCATCAATTTGGACAGCCAGAAGCGTTGTCAAAAGGAGAGTTACCATAACAACACCAGAAAAAAGTCAGATTCTTGGCTTTCGAGCTTCAGAGATCAATGTCCTGGCATAAAACGAAAATATATGGAAAAATAGGAAATTAGGCAGAACCAGTGTCCTGCAGCGTATCTCCCTTCCTTTTGCTATGCACCTACCATCCTGTACACACACACCTTCAAATAATCAATCAAAGCTTCACAACTGGAGAAAAGTGAGGAAGGAAAGGCACAGGGGATATGTTGATGGCAGCAACTGGTAGGACATAGTGACTGACCAGAGTCAGAATTCAGAAACCCACCACCCTCCACTCAAGTGAAAATCATCCATCCATAATATCTGGGAACCCTATGGACAGCTGTTCAGCTCTTGGGATTTGTGCAGGAGGAGCATTATAGACCTTCAATAGAGGAAGGAAACATGCTGTTCATCCTTCCTATTGACACTGAACAATGAACTCCCATCAAGAGCAGCCAGAGCACAACCTGTGGACCATCCAGAGAGACTAACTCCTATTCCATGAGTTCAACCCTCATTTAATAGCCTAGAATGCTGGTAAGCTCTTGAGATGGACAGTAGGGCCCTGGAACCCTGAGAAGATCCAAGGGTATGAAAAGATTCTCCCACCTACTTCCCATCACACCTGTACATAGAAGAACCCAAATGGACCAGTTCAGTATCCACCTTACAAGGTAGGACTGTGATGATCATCAATGCTGTTCCTCAAATATTCCTAGTCCTCCCCTTCTGGACCCACAATAATGGCTCTTCCTGGCTCCTGTAGTTGGGAGGGGCTATAATTAGTTCTGGCCAATGAACTGTGAGCAGAAGCAAAATGCATCACTTCCTTGACAATTAATCAACTATTAGGACAAGACCATCCAGGGCTTTCTCTTTCTTCTAGCAAGGCCACTGGCAGCTTTCCATATGATGGCTGCTTATCTGTCTAGATCCCTGAGTGACTGTGAGAAGCTGAGCCATCTGACCTGTACTCTTTACATAACATGAACAAGAAATGACTTGTTTTTAAGCCATTGAAATTACAAGTTGTCTGTTTCTGCAGCATAACCCAGCCTATCCTGACTGATACACCTTACTAGAATCCATTGAATGTTCTTAAAGGCATTATGAGCATACCTAGGAGCTGGAAGGTCAAAAGAAAAGATCCAGTTAGAGAAACATTTCCCACATTAACCTGGAATCATAATAATTCCCAAGGTTTCCAGTTAGAGAAGCTCATGATCAAAAAAGCTATAAAGAGCTGTTATTTACCATTCATTTAAGGAGTATTTATTTAGGATCTACTCTGTGCCCTCACTGCGTGCTAGGAATAAGGGATACAGCAGGGAATAAACAGACACTGTTCCCAACCTCAAAAAGCTTTCAGACTAGTCACACTTGGCAATTATTTATTGCATGAAAATGAAACTATAGCCTAGAGAACTTGAGAGACTTGCCCAAGGTGACATCGTTAGTAAATGGTAAACTGGGACTTCACTTGAACTTTATGAGTCTAAATTTTGTACTTTCTTCACTCTTCTAAGCCACCTAAAAATAAGAGAATCAGTATAACTTTGAGTTTGCTCCAAAGAGTAGGTGGAATGTAATTCCAGGCTACCTTATGTCTCCTTCCTTAATGTTTGCTGATACCTGAAACCTCTTTAATAAGCAAAACTTTTCATTCCATAATTAGTGCCCAAAACAGGGTCTGACAAATAACAGGCACTCTCTAAATGTTTGTTGAATGAGTAAAGCATGCATAAATAAATAAATAAATAAGTGGGCTTACATACTTGTAACTGTTGATTGAAATATCAAATGCACTCTATCTCACTCATGCTAAACCAGAAGCCAGCAATCGCTCAAGATAGGTGTTATGCTTGATCTTGAGGAATACTTTTCTTGAAATCTTAATTGATGGTCTTTACAATCCCAACATTTCCTATTGTTTTCTGTTATCTCTCTCCTTTCTTCAATTTGAGAACCAGCTAAACTATGTGGCATGCATATCTCAGGGAACGGTTGTTTCAGCAGAAAAGTCTTTAAGGACTCAAATGCTTGGATGTTTGAGTTTCAAGTGTCCAAGGGGACTCAGAATTTAGAAGAAAAAATATTAAAGTGCCAGAAAAATGTTTCCCAACCTCTTGGAGAGCATAACACATCCCCAGACTGCAGGGAGGGAGAAAGGAGCGTGAAGGGAAGCAGGAGCGGGTGGACGCTGTAAGCCCCTGAGGAAAGATGAGCCAATATCCTGCCTCTACCATTTATTCAAAAGGAAGGGCAGTAAATGCCACTCTGGCATAGGAGAGTATATCAAACCAACTGTCCTACAGATGAACTCTGGACAAAATCTAAAACACAACTCTCTGAAGGCAGTGCTGGACAACTACAAATAGGCAGGAACTAGGAGAGAGGCGACACTTGGAAACATCAAGGGGTGGATTTTGCATTTTTTTACAGCTGCTTTCACCTAAGGGCAGACCTCAGAGAGTGCCCTACAGGGCAGCCAACACTTGGGCAGAAACCCACAATCTTCCCAATGGAGGAATCAGAAGACAGAGTTCCTAGTGACCACAGCAACTGAACAGATGGGCCTGAGGGAGCCTCCGGGTTCCCTGGCCCCTGACACACTGTGGAAGAGACAGAATCAATCCTGGGCACTGAGGGGGAGGCACAGAAGTCACAAGAGACAAAGGGCCGCAAACAGTCCCACAAAGATTTTTGTAGTCAGTGAAGGCACTAAAGCAGCCAAGTGCTCTCATGTCCTGTGAGGAGCAAGGGAGTCAGCTGAGAGCAGAGCCTTGTGACAGAGCCCGGGGATAGCACAGCAGAGAGCAGTGTTAGACGACAGGCGGCCTGAGGAGGCAAAGATGTCCTGTGGATGCTGTCCTGGGTGTTGATGACACAAACCAGGCACACTCAGTCCTACTCATGCCTTGGCATGATGTGAGCCCTGCAGAACTCACGCAGAACTCTAGGGGAGCTGAGACCCATTCTGAAATGGACTGGGAATAAGTATCTACTACCTCTTTCAGCCTCTGAAACATAGGGCATGTTTTCTTCCTAGGACATCTGAATCTCTACTCTGAGATAAGTGTGTGTGTTTGAGATAAGGGACAAGATTAGACAATGAAGGTTGACACTTAAGATTAGCAGACAAGCAGAAGGACCTCTTCCCACCCCCGCCATGCTGTATAGATGGAAACTCTACTTAGAGTTATTTCCCCCTTAACTGTTAGCACGTAGTTCAGGCTCTAAGGTGTGAGAACAGCTTCTCAAGATATCTGCTTCCCACCACTACTCCCCCAACCACCCCACCTACCCACCAAATATAACTTTCTATAAAGGGACTTCCTTCCAAGAGGTGGTGGTAACTGAGATGTAACTGCAGTGCCTTATATGGTAGCCATTTATTCCTCTATTTCCCCAACCACATGAGGGTTCTGATTTAGTCATTTCTCCATTTCCCAGAATGAGAGATATCAATATGAAATAACATGATGAGTGAACAAATGAACAAAGAACTGAATGAATGGATGGAGAAGTTAATACCATTCATATCAGGAGCTGAAGCTTATATGTTGGAATAACAATGTTTCTAGTAAAGCCTGCTCTTTCCCTCCTCCAGACTCATTCGGTTCCCACCCCTTTCTGAGTTGCATATAGAGGGTTTAAATGTCAGTGGCTGCAAGCCCACTTTCCTCCTTCCCATTGTCAGTGGTCTTTCTACTCAGCTGAAATGGGAGTTTTGGACTAGAGCTCTCTGTCAATCACCACTGAGCCCTTTTCTCTCAGCCCTGGAGTTTCCAGGCTCAAGTATGGAGAGTCAGGCTGGCAGCCTTGGCAGTCGGGAAAGAGCACGAGAGACTTTTTAACAGGCCTAAAATCCTGGTTTTGGCAGCCAGCCTTGGCTGAGAAACAGCTGGATGGCAATAGGCCAGGCTCAAACATCTGCCTTCTTCTCCAGGAATTAGTATCAAGCATCTTTGCTAATGCTATTATTAAGGAATTATCAATATTTTATAAGTGTTATCATTTCTTGAAAAGATGGCTAATTAAATCATGCAGGACAAGACCTTCATGGTCAAGATATAATAAGGCAAGTCCTTGTTTTCATCTCTCCTTTTCTCTCAAGGTTATTACGCTGACTCTTAAGGAGGGAACCCTGATTTTAAAAGCCACCTCTTCCCTGTTTTCTCTCTAATCCCAGTTTGAGGCTCTAAGCAAAAGCCTATGAGTAAACTTCAATTTAAACAATTAAGAGTGTGCCAGTCAGGGTTCTTATTGCATACCAGAGAGATGGGCTCTGGTCACCTTAACCTGTAAAGAAAATCATAAAAAGGCTTTTGGACAGTTCACAGAATTGATGGGAAGGCTGAGAAAACAGACGTAAGCAGTGTGGACATCCTCCCATCAAAAGGTAGAGTCTAATTCTCCTCTCCTTCATCTGGGCAGTTTAGTAGAATGCAGCATAAGTAAAACTGTGTGACTTCTGTGGCTAATAGATAATGTACTTTCCACCTAGATGGCTACAATTCACTGATGAGATATTAAGCTACCATGTAAGTAGTCCAAGTGCTTAGAGCTCACCATGTTTTGAGGAAGCCCAAACTAGACCACACAGAGACCATGTGGAGATGACTCAAGACTATATGAAGAGAGAGAGAACTGCCTAACCAGCTCTTGGCTGATCCAGCCCCTCACTGACTTAAACTGCATGAAAGACCTAGCCCAGAGCCACCCAACCAAGCCTTGCCCAAATCCTGACCCACAAAAATTATGAGAAATAACAAAATGATTGGTGTTGCTTCAAGCCAGTATGTTTTATGGTTACTGGTTATGCAGTGTGTTAGTCTGTTCTTGTGTTGCTATAAAAGAAGTACCTGAGGCTGGGTAATTTATAAAGAGAAGAGGTTTATTTTGGCTCATGGTTCCAAAGGCTGTACAGGAAGCATGGCACTAGCATCTGCTTCTGGTGAGGGCTTCAGGAAGTTTTCAATCATGGCAGAAAGTGAAGGGGGAGCAGGCCTGTCACATGGTGACAGTGGGAGTGAGAGAGGGAGGAGGTGCCAGCCTGCTTTAAACAACCAGGTCTCATGTGACCTCACAGAGTGATAACTCACTCATCATCATGAGGAGAGCACCAAGCCATTCATGAGAGATCAGCCCTGGTGACCCAAACACCTCCTACTAGGCCCACCTCCAACATTGGAGGTCACATTTCAACACAAGACTTGGAGAAAACAAAACATTCAAGCCATATCATGCAGCAATAGACAAGCAGAAAAGAACAGTCAGAAAAAAAGGACTGTAAGAACAGGATCAAAAACAGTTTCTTCACACAGAACCTTCTCATGAGCTTGATTCCCTCCACCCTGCCCAGACTTCTCACTGCTCAGTCACTGGTTCTACAGAAATATAAGAAAATTAACAGTAAATTTTCAGAGTGGCATACAGATTGTTTTCTTAAGTGTAAAGTTAGTAATCTAAAGCAAAAACCTCCAGAAATCTCCCCGTCCCTCTTTCCTGCCATTCCTGTGTCCCCACTATAAAACAAAACTCAGTCAAAGATATCAGGTGCTGTTTTTTTGCATAGGCACCTATTTTGTGACTATATCTTTTTTTTTTTTTAAAGGGGCCATATTTTTTTGATGCTCATTTTGTGTTTTAAAATATTGGTTGAAATATGTAAGAAAATGACTCTAAGCCTTATAAGAAACAAACACACACACACACAAACATGCATTCACTTTATGGGATGTATATTAAGACTCATCAACCCTCAGATCATTGGGGGAGAGAGAGCCCTGTGGCCCACAAAGGGACAATAACAAAAGTATTCCTGCTACTTGTTGAGAACCACTAGCTTACCTCAGCTTCGAGTTCCTATTTTTGGTTCTTATTATGACACTTAGAAGAAAGCTTCATTAGCATTTTTACTTAAACAAAACCAAGGCACAATTAGCAGCTGCTTCAGGATTTTCAAACCCTGACATCTGGGAATTTCCCAGAAAGTGTTATGAATATTACAAGTAAAATCTGTTCAGGAGGGAAAATACAGCCTCTGACTCATTTGCCTGACCACACAGCAAGTGGAGTGCCATATATTCCTGGCACATAAGCCACATGGGTATAGGTAGAATGACAATGATAACCCACAAGTGCCCGTGTTGTCCCATTTCCAGATGGTGGAAACCTGGAAAGCCACAGCTTTTCCACATGTGTTCATAGCAGGACTATCAACAGCTGTTGCCAAGACTTGGCTTTCTGAGCTGCTAAATAGGATCAGGGAAGATCAGGTCAAACACACATATTTCATAAAGGCTGAGGATTGGTGTCTCATGTCGTGTTCTAGATTTTTATCACTGAACAGTGAATCATGCCTAAATGTATTGACTTAAACAATAACCTTTAAGAAGTCCTTCTGGGTTTCTGTGCATCAGGGATTCAGGAAGGGCTCAGCTGGTTGGTTTTGGCTCAAGGTCAGTCATGTGGCTATAGTCAGATGGCTGGAGCAGGACCCCGAGGCTGGAGCAGCTGGCTGGGCATCATCGTCTCTCTCTCTTCTCCTTCTCTCTCCTCTCTCCTCTCTTCTCTCCTCTCTCTCTTCTCTTTCCTCTCTCGTCTCTCCTCTCTCCTCTCTCTCTCTCTCTCTCCCCAAGTAGTCACTACATGGACTACTTTGAGCACTCACTCACACAGAAACTGAAGGCTCCATAGCAGATATTTCCATGAACAAGGCAGAAGCTCCACTGCCTATTATGACTTAGCCTCGGAGTCACAGAGCATCACATTCATCATACTCTGTTGGTCAAAACAGTCACAAACCCATCCAGATTCTAGGAAAGGGAACATAGACACTGCTGCCCTAATGAGAGGACTCACACTGTAAGAGGGGCATGTGGAATGGGAGGTAATATGGCTGCCATCTTTAGAAATTACAATTTGCCACAGGATGGGCTCCCTAGAAGCAGAGGTTGAAATAGGGGTTCTTTTGTGAGTTAAGGAAGAGGGAGAAGCTAAGCGAGGATGTAGCTTCAGGTGAAGTCCAGCTTCAACCTGATTTTGTAGGCAGCGCTGGTTCTCACATTGTCCACAGCATTTGTCCCTCCTTGAGGCAAAAAAGTGGGGCTTTTGTATACATACATCAGTCAACCCTTAGTTTAGGGAAGCCCCAAGGGAAGGGTTGTAACTCCCAGGTATCTTGTAGACAGGCAACTCCTCTTGATTATAGGCATTTCCAGACAAGGCTTGCTCTGTGAGCCTTTAATAGCAGTTAATAAAAAGATCACCGGAGATCTGATTCGGACTGCAACAGCCTCAGCTACATTAAGATATAGGGGCACATTCAAGGTCTGTTTTATAGGGACTAGAAGGTAAGGACCTGAGTTTCAAGGTGAGTCCAGGGAATTAGTCCTTAGGATGAGAGATGGTGAAGGATTGAGCAGAAGGTGTGTGCATCTAAGGTGTCTAATCCAAACAGGATTTGGGGACCCAGTCAAAAGACACTTAGTGTTTAGGGCAGGAAGTCTACTTATTGCCATGAGCAAAAAACAAAATATATTGGTTCATGAAATGAGAAAGTCCACAGACAGTGCTGACCCAGCTTGGATCCAGGGCTCAAAGAGTATCTTCAAGGTCTAGCATTTTCTCTTTCTCTAACAGTTCTTCTATCAGTTCTTTTTGTGGACTTTACTCTTAGGAGGTATGTCCCTTTTTGGTGGAAAGATGACTGCCAATAATGCTAGGCTTATATTCTCTCCTTCGCACACCCATGAGAAAAGGGCATTCCTTTCCTAATCAAGCTTACAATAGTTCCATCATTGAGTGCCATTGGCCTGATTAGCCTGACCTGATCATATGGCCATCTCTGAACCAATCACTGTGGCTAAGGTGATGTGATGCTCTGATGGGCCAGGCCTGGTTCACATGCCCACCTTTGGAGCTAAGGAGGGAGTTAATTTCACTGGAACCCCAAGGATTAAGGTGGACACCAACTGCAGCTGGCCTTTCTGCTTTGTCAATCAGCTGACTCCAAAAGTGGAAAGGAGAAGCAATGTCACAGGAAAATTGGAAAGCGATTACCAGAAATGGGATAAGACCAGACAGGAAAAATACCCCCAACAAAGGAAAGTAAAGATCTTATGAGGAATCCAGTCACTGGTGAACTAGAATAGCAAGGTTAAAATGATCATGGTAAGCCAAGTGACTCCATTCAGAGCCAAACATTCCTGAACCTATGTTGCATCAGATTCCTCTGCCCAGCGACAATCTTGATTCCAGAATTTAGAGCAAGAGTCATGCAGTTGAAGACTCCATCACCCAGGAGAGGCAGGTGGCTCCGGCTTTGGGGCTGGACGATTTCAAAGCAGGCTAAAAAGTCATCACAATTTTGTTCTCCACTAGGCTAGAGGGTTTTAGTGACCACAGAACTTTTAAAAACTCTACATATAGATTTTGTTGGATCAAATCTTAAATAAAGATTAGAGGTTTGAAAAATAAGATCTATGAAAAGAGTCAAAGAAATTGGTGCTAATTAACCAGGAAAAGCAAAATGAAACACACAAATAGGCACACACACAACAGAGATGGGAAAGTATTTTAATTAAGTCATCTTCCCTATTAAAAAAGATGGTAACTAGCCATTCCTGAGCTCTACTGAGGATGAAATAAAAAGCAAATGGGCTTAATTGAAACATTGGGGAATTAAACATGAGAAGGAATTCTTTGTTCAACATTGGCCTAAATTTTAAGCTCTATTTAATTGTAAGCTTCCTCTGGGTAAAAGAATTGTATCTTCTTCATCTTCCCCAAAGTTTGAAATGATGGAAAACTGAAAACGCTGATAATAACAAAGAGAGAGACAGAGAACTGTATCAGGTTCTATAACTTTTGTGCATCAGGGATTTCTGAATACAAATGAATCTGATTTATCCATGGTATCATTTAGGAATATTTTGGCTGCAAGTGCAAGATAACATGACCTTAGTGGTTTAAACAAATAGATAAGTTTTTTACATAATTTTTTATATAACAGAAGTCTGAAGACAACAACTCTTGGCTCTGGTTTGCAGCTCATCATGCTATGGGCCTTTCCCTCATAGTTGCAAGATGACTGCTGCAACACTAAGTATCACAGTGATCTTCTATTGGAGAGAAGAAGGAGGAGGGAAGAGACAACATGCATATCACGGAAGGATTTGCCTGCCCAAAAACCACAGAGTAAACAAGCACTTATGTCTCATTCGTCAGAATTATGTAGCTTAGTCACCTCCAGCTGAAAGGTAGCTGTGTGCAAGGGGTTGTGTTATTTTTTGCAAATACACACCTGTGAACAAGGTGTGGACATGTAAATATTTGCCGTAGTCAGTGGTCTCATTTCTGGAATTTAGGCAGACCACTTGTTTTTCTCAATCTCAGCTTTCCTAGTTAATTTTTACCATTTACAATTGGCTCTATATTTTGGTTTGGGGAGTGCTTTTCCCAAGCTTAATTGTGAGGTTCTGGGACATTACTGATACTAACAGATAGATATCCTGGCCATAGGTGTGGGCACATGATCTAGACCCAGCTACTCCTGATAATCCAGTCACCTGGTCCCAGTGTTTTGTCTACAGATAGTCAGGTGGCCCTACCAAAAACAATCAGGTTTCTTCCCCAGAATTTTTAATTTAGAGATAAAGAGGTAGTATTATTTTTGATGATACAGTTGGAAATGGACTATTGGCAAGCATCTTCCCCACCATGTGGAGAAAGCGTATCTTTAGAAGGAGAAAACGTGACCACAACAACACAGAGATGTGTAGAGTTTAGAGAGCCCATGACAGCAAGAGAGAGAGAATAAACTACAGTCCTGACAATCTCACTTAAGCTTCTGAGTCCAATTATAAATGGACTTCCACTTACGTGAGCCATACATTTCCCCTTCCTTCTCAAACTGGTATCATTGGATTTCTATCTACTGCACATAAGAGTCTTGGTTAATTAAGAAATTGGACAAACACCCAATAATGTAAAGGCCATTTGTTTGGAATTAAGGAAATGATTTGCCAAGGGAAACCAGGGAAAAGCTTCATGTATTCGTATTAAGCTAATAAGATTTTTCTAGCACTTAGAAATTTCATGGTATGCAAATGCTGTTGTCAGTTACATTTCTGTAATTGTTTTCTGTTTTTAGAGACCGTATAAAGATCACTAACATGAGCTGCATATGCTGGCGGCCCCTCTGCTGTCATTATTTTATGTGCTGGAAAACACTGCTACAGGAAGACAGCCCGGTCAGATGGGGATGGCCTGGAATAGGGGCCAGGTATCTGTGTCATGGACTAGTACAAGTCTCTTGGCCTCTCTGGGCTTCAGCTTCTTCACCTGCTCAACCAAAGGCATGAACCGAAAGCCTTCTCAGGTCCCTTTCACCTCTACTGCTCTACGTCAGTATGATCGCTTAAATCAACTCCCTGATTTTACCTATAAGGCCCAGGGGCTCCCCGGTCACAGAGCCAGGACACAGTTTAGAACCTAGACCTCCTGACTCAGACTGTCCTCTAGGGCAGACCAACTTCATTGCCAATTACAGAAGAGGAGCAGGGTTCTATTATGCTGTTAGCACTTACTTTCTTTGATTTCAGAGTATCCTATTTCACTCCATTTTTCCAAGAATGAAGAATGAGAGCCAGGTCCCAAACCCAGTCCCCAGTGGGCCACTTAACTTCCCTCTCTTCATGATTCGGGAGTTAGCCCTGTGACTGGCTGCAGTCTTGCAAATGCATGCACTTGGCACAGAAGGGACAGGAGAGAGAGTGTAAATGCATCCTGGAAGCCTACTGGGGCATAATGGGAAAAAGCCATTTGGTGTTCACATGCTATGGCAGTGGACCTCTGAGTGTATCATCATCTGAGTGGGAGGTGTGCAGCCACCAAGAGGCTTGGCCAGACACCAAAGAGGTGTCCTGCCACCTCCCTATCACCACTGTCACACCAACAAGAACAGTTTAGTGAGAAATTCACTGAGCCTGGGCCATGTCTCACCACAGTCATGTCTAGGGAAAGAGTCATAGGTGTTCCCGGGTGGTTAAAAATAAAAGGGCAGCATGTAGTTCTCAAATGTGTTTGAAAAATTATTTGTTCGCTAGATTTGATAATGCAGACAGAGACTTTGCTACTCTAAATTCCTTGTGTGTCTCCAGGCAGACTGCGATGTACTAAGATTTCCTTCTATGAGAATCAGTCACTCACTCAGGGTTATCCTGCAATTTGATGAGGAAATCCCTTTTAAAAGGCACACTTTAGCTGAAAAATGCATCCTGAAGAAATGCTGAACTAGATGATCCAACCAGATCAGAGCTTTCCAAACATTTCTGAACACGACCCACAGTCAGAAACATGTTTCACCCCATGACCTGACACAAACACATCTATATGTAAAAAACTGACACAAAGCACTCAGGACACAAAACCACTCCTACTTTGTGTGATGTATCCTGACAGTTGCATTGTGTCCTGTCCTCTTCTGTTTGACTCTGTTTCCATTTTTTTATGCTTCATTTTTTAGAGACAGGTCTTGCTCTGCCACCAGGCTGCAGTGCAGTAATCATAGTTCACTGCAGCCTCTGAACTCCCAGCCTGAAGCATCCTCCCACCTCAGTCTCCCGACTATCTGGGACTACAGGCATGCATCACCGTAACCAGCTAATTTTTATTTTATTTTATTATTTTTTGTAGAGACAGAGCTTTGCTCTGTTGCTCAGACTCATCTCAAACTTCTGGCTTTAAGCTATCCTCCCACTTTGGCTTCCCACAGTGCTAGGATTACAGACATGAGCCACCATGCCCCGTCTGTTTCCACTCTTTAAAATAGTGGCTGGGACTTTGCTTCCTCTGTGTGAAAGGCTCTTACCTGTCCTGGGGAAGGATAGGAACAAATTACATGAAGCACGCTGAACATTCTTTCACCCTTCAGGCAGCTAACTATGGAGGCAAGACACTGAAGTAATGAAAATACAAACAGCAACGTACGTCAGCCACCTAGACCGTGTCGCTGGACAATCAGGATGTCATTTTGGGCCAAGCCAGCGCTGGCTCGTTCATTCATTCATTTCCTCTATGTGAGTTGGAGCCCTTGAGAAGTAGATGCCAAGGTGAGTTCAACTTTCAAGAATTTTCTCAGGAGAAATGCCCATGCCAGAGAAAACAGGGCAGGAGCTAGGCAAGGCTTGGAGAGTACCACAGTCAAATGGTAACGCAAGTCCACCCAAGTAGAGAGAGGGAAGGGAGACAAGACTGGTGCATGCCCTAGACTGCTGTATCACCTAAAGAAGGTTTGGCAAGGCTGTTAGGGAGCCCTTGAGCCAAAGTTGCCATCCAAGAAGTCCCATGTCTCCCAGAAACAGGACTGCCTCAGTGTCCCTGCTGTGCTGGGTCTTTGGTTGAGAACAGCAGCACCAGGCAGACTCCATGCCAACATGGAGCTGGGCTTCTCAGCACAGCAGCAGGGCCCTTGACCACCTGTGCTCCCTGTACTAGGCATGCTGCTGGGTACGTTCTCATGGCAGCTGCACCCTCCTCCTTCTCTTCTTCCCTCTCTTGCTCCTTCCTTCAATTAACACTAAGTGAGTCTCTAGGAATCTGCAGCCTTGTGGGGACACAAATGTGAAAGAAAAAATTCCACCAGAGGATGAAGAGTGCTCAGTGTGAGAAATGTTTCCAAGTGAAGGGCCTCTCGACAGTGTGAACTTAAAATAGTGGGTATAGGGGGCTCAGAAAAGTCCCTGAGCCAATGCTGTGGACCTGAGGTCTGAAGGATGAGTAAAAGTTTACTGGGTGAAGAGGGGAGGGAAGAGTGTTCCTGGCAGAGGGACCAGCATGTGCCCAGGTGATTTCTTGGGATGACAGGAATAAGGGGCTGAAACAGCCAGGGTAGATTGAGTGAAGCCAGTGAAGTGGGGTGCTGGGAGCGGGTGAGGGAGTGGATAGGGCCTGCAGGACCTGGGAGGCTTCTTGTCACCCACCAGCAGTTTTAATGGAGGTCGACATGATCAGATTTGAGTTTTATGAAGGCCACTCTGCCTGTGGTGTAGAGGATGGGTGGGGGAAACAGTAGGACCAGGGATTCTAGTTGTCCAGGTATTGGGATAATTGACAATGCAGTTGTTCCTGGGAGAGTGATGAGGGCTTGGACCGGGGTAGAGATGGTGAGAAGGGGAAAAAAATGGCAAAGTGGGAGAGACTGAAGAGGCTGCATGGATAGAACCTGGGGATGGAACAAATGTGGGGGTGGGAGGTGACAGGGATGCCTCCACATCTACAACTCACACCAGCCCAAAGCCTCCTTGAAGAACCAGACATGGGCAGTGAGTGCAGAGCCAGACCAACTGCCCCACTATGTCCCCTTGTCTTGGGGACAAGAGTGCCTGTACTGTCACCCCTGGTATCCTTTCACGTGTCCTCTGTCTTTCTGCCAACCCCAGGATCTCTTGGCATACATTTACCTCAGCCACACTCTTCAGTGCTCTCCATCCAGGCTACGCAGAGGCTGCCTGTTACAGGAGCCATGCATCCCTGAAGACTTGGAATAAGTCAAGATTTACATAATCCCAGAGAGATCCTTCCAAAATGTGATGGTAACTCTGTTCCGTGGCTGGAGTGGCTCCTCTGGGCGCCAGCAGCATAAACCCACCTTTCAACTCAGTCTGCGGCTCAGAAACACTACCTGATTCTAGACAGGTTTTTCAATGTAATAGGTAGTATTATTATGTCTTGTACATAAATTAAGACTTTACATTTTTATACTGCTATTTAGAATGCATATAATGCAAATCCATGTAGACTATGGTTACTTTGGGTTTCTGCTTTCCTGAAACTGCTACCTTCTGCAGACAGACTCTAACACCTAACAGAGCCAGATGCTTTTACTCATATTTGTCCAAAGTTTTGGACTCCCACCCCAAGCCCTAGCCTGGCCCCTCTCAACTTAGTAAAAATCCGTGAGGAGAACTTGAAGAGAAAGCCAGAGCTTGTTGGGCAGGAACAGGCGCAGAAGGCTATTTGGCGGTGGTAGATATAGAACAGAGCTTTGAAGGATGGGCTAGGCCAGGGGAGACAGAGAAAGGATAGAGGCTATGGGGGTCAGCCCAGCATGCTTCGGGGCCATTGATTAGGCAGTCTCAGGTATGGGCACAAAGGGTTAGAGTAAATTTTTAGGGCAAACAATATTTCTGCATTCCCTGTGTCTAGGAATGTTTCCTTCAGACATCTGTTTTGTCCTCATTAGAAGGGACAGAGATGCTGTTTTCTATATTTTTGCATTGCCAGAGCTCAGCACAGTGGCATATGGCAGGAATGCAATAAAAGTTCATTGAATGATTGAGTGGGTGAGTGAAAGCATTGCACAGGTTCACAAGATATTTGTGCTACTTAAGTGCTTATTTGTTTTCCAACATTTTATTATGAAAATTTCAAACCCAGTGAAAATTAAAATCATGGAGTGATCACACATACATTCTCCACCCAAATTCTAAATTTTATGGCTTATTGTGCAGGCTTTATCACGTATCTAGCCATCAGTTCAACCATCTACCTATCTATCCATTATATTTTTTTGATGCATTGCAAAGTTGCAGACACAAATATGCTTTACCTCTACTCATTTTAGCATGCACATCATTAACTGGAGTCCAATATTTGTTGGCATTTCTGTTTTTTCCTTTTTAAAATTAAAAAAAAATTATGCCCAAACAGACATAATATCAAACTTACTGTCCTAACCATTTTCAAGTGTACAGTTCAGTAGCATTAAAAACATTCACATTGCTGTGCAACCATCACCACCATCCATCTCTGTAACTCTTTCATCTTGCAAAACTGAAGCCCCATATTCATTAAACAATAACTCCCTCATTCCCCTCTCTTGCTAGCCCCTGGAAACCACCATTTTACTTTTTGTCTCTCACAATTTGACTACTCTACATACTTCATATAAATAGAATAATACAGTGTTTGTCCTTTTGTGACTGGCTTATTTCACTTTGTATGCACTCCAGGTTCATTCATGTTGTAGTATGTGTCAGAGTTCCCTTCCTTTTTAAAGGCTAAATAATATTCCATTGTATGCATATATTACACTTCGCTTATCCATTCATCTGTCATTGGACACAGAGCTGCTTCTACCTTTTGGCTATTGTGAATAATGCTTCTACGAACAGGGGTGTACAAGTATCTGTTGAAGTCTCTGTTTTTAATTTTTGGGATATATACTCAGAAGTGGAATTGCTGGATGATATGATAATTCTATTTCTACTTTTTTGAGGAACTTCTATACTGTTTTCCACAGTGAATGCACCATTTTACATTACTACCAGTAATGCACAAGTTTAAATTTTTACACAACTTCCCAACATTTTTTTTTTTCATACTAGCCATCCTAACAGATGTGAGGTGCTGTCTTAGTACATTTTTGTGTTACTAGAAAGGAATATCTGAGGCTCTGTTCCATGGTAAGCAGGTCTATCCAAACCTACCCTCAAAGGCCAAGGAAGATGAAAGACCAAAGAAAGAAGCTGACAAATCCAATTTCTTAGAAAAAAATATTTAACAGAGATTTATGAACAGAAGCCATGTCTTGGGCAGCCATAAGAAAAGATGGTGGATCCCCACACTGTTACTCCCCAGACCCAGGGCTTATATACCATAAGGAATTTGCCTAAGGACAGGGTTTATGGTAAATATGTGAAAATAGGTATCTTAGAGGTATTCCCAGAACTGGGGTTAATAAGAAGTCAACATGGCAGATTAGCATCCAGGATGGAGTTGCTTTAGTCTCCACAGACTGGGTAATTTATAAAGAAAAGGGGTTTATTGGTTCATGGTTATGAAGGCCACACAAGAAATATGGTACCAGCATCTGCTTCTGGTGAGAGCTTCAGGTTGCTTCCATTTGTGGCAGAAGGCGAACAGAGCTCATGTGTACAGAGATCACATGGCCAGAAAGTAGGAAAGAGGGATGGGGGGAGGTGTCAGCCTCTTTTGAACAACAGCTCTCATGGGAACTAATAGAGTGAGAACTCACTCATCCCCATGCCCAGGGAATTAATCTATTTATGAGGAATCTGCCTCCCTGACCCAAACACCTCTCATTAAGCCCTACCACACACTGAGGGTTAAATTTCAACCCAACATTTGGAGGGGTCAAATTTCAACATGAGATTTTGAAGGGTCAAGCAAGCCAAACTATAGCCGGTGGTATCTGTGGTGTTGATGTGCATTTCACTAATGATTAGTGATGTTGAGCACCTTCTTATGTGCCTTTTGACCACTTGTGTGTCTTCTTTGGAGAAATGTCTACTCAAAGTCCTTTGCCTCTTTTTGCCTTTTGAGGTAAAATTTACATAGGATAACGTGTACAAATCTTAAGTGTGCCATTAGATGAGTTCTGACAAATGCATCTCAAACTGTGTCAAGGTACAGAACATTACCATCACCCCAGACAGTTCCTTCAGATTCCTTCTCAGTAATCCACTCCCTCCACCCTCCAGACACAACCACGATCCTGGTTCTTAAAAGTCTGTCATAGATTAGTTTTGCCTGTTACAGAACTTTAACTATGTGGATTCATACAGTATGTGCTCTTTTGCATCTGGCTTCTTTCACTCGGCATAATGGTCTTGAGATTCACCCATGTTCATTCCTTTTGATCGCTGAGCAGTATTCTTTTGCATGAATAGGCCAGAGTTTCTTTATTCTTTTGTTGATGGACTGGACTGTTTCCAGTTTAGAGATATAATGAATAAAGCTTTTAGAGCTTATGTTTTAATTATAACCAAAGCCAAAATGTCAATGAGCCTGAAGCCTTGATTAAAAATCTCCCACTAAGCCTAATATCCTTTTGGAAATAGAAAAATAAAACCAATCAATAAGTTCTACCCTTTGTGGGAAGAGCTTTAATAATGTGTCAGGCTGTCCTTGCGAGATTTTCCTTCCATGAATCCATTCCATTAAATCCTCACACCATTTTTTCCAGAATGAAAGTAAACAAAGGTTTACAGCCAGGACACTGACTTGCCCAAATCTAATAGTCTGTGTTGGCAGACCCTATTTTTGCCTTTTGAAGAAGTGCTGTGAACTTTCAATAGTGATTCCCAAGGCCCAAGAAAGCGAGTAGGTGTTTTGCCTTTCTCACTTTATCACACTTTATTATGATATTGATGGTCATTTTTATTTGCCCTCGTTGATGAGCATTAATTATATTATGGGAAAGGGGAGAGCCAGAGGGATTGGGCAACCTTTAGAAATAAAGACCATTCCCCTTACTAAGAAAATCTTTTGGAGACAGCCAAGGAGCTTAAAAAAAAATTAAATGGTATAATTAAAAACTTCTATTACAAATGTTTAGAAATAATAAGGACCACAAAAGATAAGTGCCTGATCAGCCCCTGTTGGTTCCAACATGATAAAAAGTAGAATATGAACCAAATTGAAAGTTTTGGCAGAAAGCTTATAGAGGAAAGGAAGGGAAAGATTTATGGACTAGTCGTTCTTATCTAGTGGGTACACGAAGTGGCCAGGAAAAGCCCCCCCTGCCTGGATAACTTTACATATGTTTAACTTCATTCAATTCCAAGCTTCCCAGCCCCAGCCCTCCAGTAGTCCTTCCTTCCCTTCTTTTTTAGGAATGGAACTCCTGGCTTTTAGCTAAACTTGTGGTCTCCCAGAAAAAAGATTTCTTGCAGCTTCCTTGAAGGCTGGGTTTGGCATGTGACTGAATTTGACCAATGGGATGTCAACTGAAGGGTTGTGTACAACTTCCAGGGAGTGACCTTAAAGGGGCTTGTGCCTTTCTTTGCCCCTTCCGCCTTCTGGATGAATGAAAGCAGAAGCAGTGGCTGGAGCTAGAGCAGCTATTTAGGACTATGAGATGGAAGAAATTTGGTGACAACAGCAGAACAAAAATACAGAAATCCTGACTTGATGACCACGGAGCCGCCATACAAACTCTGGACTGTAATTTCCAGAGATTGCTTATGTGAGAAAGAAATATACTCCCGTTAGGCTACTGTTACTCTGTGTTTTCTGTCAGTTCTGATACAGGAGGCATTGTCATCCCATTTTACAGGCGAAGAGACGGAGTCTCAAATTTCCACAGCTGGTGTGCACTTTAGTTCCTCAAGGACAGTAATGCCCTACCCTTGAGGTTGGTTGATTCACTCAACTCCCAAAGCTGATAATGTTGAGGTGCCAAAAAAAGTGTCCCCTTCAGGTTTCACTCACTGGAGCCATGTCATGTGACCACAGATACGGAAACATGCCACTAAAGGTTAGCCCTGGAGGGACTTTAAGTCAGCTTTCAAAGAACAACAGATCTGGTTTCATGACTCTGGGAAAATTACCATCCAAGCCTGTTTCTTCTTCTCTAAAATAGGAAGGATAGTAAAAGTACCTGCGACTGAGTTGTTGGGAGGACCGAGCAAGAGGATGCACAGTGCCTGGCCCTGACCAAATGAACAGTAAGTGGGAGTTTTTATTATTAGTCCCTGGGCTGGGCTGGAATCAGACCCCCTGGTTATTTCTTTTTCCATATCTTTCTTTCTTCCATTTTGGAGCTTCTCCCCTCCAGCCCCTGTTCCCAAACAAGATTAAACAAATGTATCTTTTCTCCTTGCAGACTGTGCCCCGCAGGCCACCCTCAGCTCTGTCCACACAAGTCCCTCCTATGATCAGCTGCACCCTAGGCTGAGCTGGAAAACAAAACATGCCCTGCATGGTTGCCACACCCTAGCCATGGGCCTCAGTTTTCAAGCACCAGGCAGTTTTAGCAAGAAAACTGTTGTTCCTAAAATCAGGACCGCATTTCTTATATTTCCACTGCTGATTCTCAAAAAATGTTGGCACAAACAAACCCAAACCACGAGGCAGCAAAATTAGTCTCAAAGCCCTCCTGTAAGTTAAACGCCCACTGAAAGGTACCTGCAGAATCCATATCCAGGTCCCTGTGGGGCCGTCTTCTGGGGGTCTGCTTTGAGCTTTGAGCAGAGGAGGCTCAAGCACAATGCATCTGTCTGGGTGTGACTCTACAGCCTCTACTGTCTGTCAAATGAATCCTTCTTATATGGTAATGAATACTGTACAGATTAATGCAGTGGATCCCCACCCATAGACCAGGAGGCTCTTTGGGGGAGACAGAGGTGATCTTCAAATCCATCGATAAGCTTATTGTCCATGGAACAATCTCTTCTGTGTCTCCCACAGGGTTCTACCACTATATTTCAAATATATATGTATATATATGTGTGTGTGTGTATATATATATAGTCATTGTGATGAATAAAATACTTATTAAAAAGAATTATGTAAGATTAGATAATCAATAGACATGAAATACACACCTACTATCATGCTAGGGTTAACCAACTCCTAGCTTAATGCCATTCAACAAGAACTTCCTAGAAATAGTTCCATAGCTAGTGACCTTCATGGTGGAGCTTCAGACAACAAAAACAAGTCAGGGAATGAATACTTGGAGGCCACCAGAGCATTTGGCCACCTTCAAACCACGCTGAGATGGAAGCTCAGCTTGCATGCAGTCCAGCTGAGAACTGGACTAAGAACTGAGAAACAACAAACCAAAGCCTTGTGCCCAGAGAGCACAGCATGACCACCTCCTCCACTACCCTAGTGTGGGAAGGAGTGTCAGGACCCACGTGCGTCAAGCACCCAGTGCTCAGCAATCACAACCACAGGCGGCAGGAAGATAAGGCAGAAAGGGTGAGGGAAGTAGCAGTGGGAATGTGTGTGGGCAGGAAAGCTACTAACCCTCTCGTTTCAGCTACAGTTATCTAACTGCAAGCAACAGAAATCCACTCTGAGCAACCTAAGTCAGAAAGGAAGATAAACTGAAGAACCAGAACTCAGAAAGTGAAGAGGGAAGATTGTGGTAGAAGATACTTTGGGGGAGAGATGAATATTTTTCAAACGTTTTCTATCTGCCTGTTACTCAATCAAGATTGGGTGCTTTGGGAAGAGGGTATGACTGGCCAGGAGAGAGCAGGATACCATGACTAGTGGCTTCCTGGCATCTGTTCACCAACACGGGGGAAGAAAGCACGTCCCTCAAAGAAAGCCAGGATCCTGGCACCAGAAAAAGGGGGAAGGATGCTAAGCATGGAACGGACAGAGATGTCTCTTCTCTCTCTGGGACTGCATCTTTTCATCTGTAAAATGGGAACAACTGTTGGCTACATTGTGAAAATGTAATGAGATAACACAGAGCACAGTGTGGCTTATGGGAAGTGCCTAATATGTAATAATTTCAAATAATTTTAGCTAAATAATTTTAGCTTACCATCTTAATTTTTGATTCAGCTCTATCTGAATTTTTTCTCCAGAGAATGAAGATACTGTCATTACCTCTGCAAAGAATGCATCCTAGCACGGATCAAAGATCTTGCAAGTCCAACCACACCATTTTACAGTTCTGAACCTCGACTTAGAGAAAGCACTGGATCATTATACATTTGACACTTCCCTTCCCTCTAAGGTAATAAAAAATAAGCCTAGTTTTGCATAAGTCCTTTTCTGTAGGCTGGGGCTCTGAAGGAAGTGAACCCCATGGCCAATCCATCTGAAGTCAAGGTTAATAGGGCTATTATACTAAAGATGTGGTATTAAAGATCTCCCTCTGGCACCGCGTTCTTTATGATGCATGGCCAATTGCCCACTGAGGAAGGTATTGCAACTGGAGCAACTGTATTCCAAAAGCATATCATTTTGTTTTTATTCCCACTGACAAGCACATACTCTTTTCTTTAAACAACAACAAAAAAGTGACTATTGGTCAAAGTTACATTTTGCCCGCACATTTTTCAACTTTTGAGATTGTATATTCCAGGCTGGATATGGGCACTAACCAGGCGCTTCCCGATGGATGGGCTTGGCTGTTTTCTCCATGGTTTCTTGGCTCGAATTTTTGCCAACTTACATATTTTTGCTTAGTTTTGACATCTTCTTTCCATCAAACCAGATGTTTCTGTTTCTTTGCAATGTTAGTTTTTCCCCATTAAAGCATGAAATTTGACCAATTATTTACTGATAGAGTTATTGAAAGATGAAGCTATGGCAAGTTACAAGTTTCAAAATCCATCTCTGGTTAGTTTGAAATAATTGACTATATGATATGGTAGATATCAATTATACGATAGACCTTTCAGGGTTTTTTTAAATGTTAAAAATAAAGTGATAACACTGGCCTTAGCATATTAATGATTTTGGTTTTCATCCTAAGAACAACGGGAAGACATTAATCTTTGGTAGAGGATAAAGTGACCAGATTTGTGTTTCAACAGATCTCTGTAGCTATTGAAAATGGATTGGAGAAGATGAGTGGGAGTGAGAAGAGTGTAACAGAATCAGATAAAAACCTGTCATGTTACTACAAGCAGGAGATGAGGCAGCCTGGACCAAGATGGTGGCAAAGAGAAGAAAATTGTTTGAGAGAATTGATTAAAGTAGATGGTTAGCACAGATAGAGTTGAATCAAAATTTAAGATGGTAAGCTAAATAATTTTACACACAAAAGGTAGAATTGCATTCATAATTAATCTCTCCTTCAGACTAAATATTACAGCCAAAATATAGCCATTGGTGTTGCAATCACTTCCTTTGGGTTTGTATCCAAGGTCAAGAATGTCAGCATCCAAAGACCCAAATTCTTAATGTTTTTAGTTGATAAAGTTTATTCAAGGTAGACAGCCTGTGTTGAATAACTTAGACTTCCACAAATTTCAAGAAAAATCCATTCTGCCTCTTCTCCGCCACAGACACACTTTAGTTGAACATTAAGCATATTTATTAAAGAAACATTCTCCTTGTACATTTTCTCCCAAGATGGATGGTGTTCTTATTCAGAGTTATAAGTGTCAGAATAAAGAATGCCCATGCGGTTGAATAGTATGATGTTACAGTAAAGTGAGATAAACATTCTCAGAAATGTGCTTGTGACTTAAAAACAAAACAAAACAAAACAAACAAACAAAAAAACAACAAACCACTTTCCGTACAGGAATTATACTTTGGGGAAAGAAACTTTTCTTTATAATTTTTACAGCTGCACACAGATAAAGTCTATGAAAAAGGCACAACACATCAATTATGAAAACATGGCTACACTTTAAGAGAACCCAGACTTTTTCCAGATCCATCTTAAATCTCAGGAATTCCAGATCAAGACAGGCATGAATGCTCTTGTTGCTAAAATCACTCTGATTTCCTTCTTGTTAAACACTCACTCAGCAACATTATAGATTAGCACCAAAAAATTGTAGGTGAAAAACTGTTTGGAAAAGGACACCTTATTAGCCAGGCTATTTACAAGTAAAAGCCGATTCTGATTCTCCTGAATGAAAAGAAGAGTAATTGGAGGACATCTGGGGCTTACTAACTTGATTTTAGGCTAGAGGGGCAGTCGCAGAACCAGGGAGGTCCTGAAAAGGGCCATGTCACAGTAACTACTCAATCCGAGCTTCTCTTCAGTCTGAGATGTACCATGGCCACTGCTTGCCCCATGTTTACAGGATTCGGAGTCTTCAGGGAAAGTTGGGTGCAAACAGTAGAGTCCTCTTCCCTGGCTGTGTTCCCACCTCCCAACGCCCCACATAATGGAAAATCCCCAAGAGGAGGCAGTCACAGAACGAAGTGGAGGCCAGGCAGCCTGTGAACAATCAATGTGGCTCCTGTCCTCTCTATGGCCACCTCTCAAGTTGTTCTTTCCTAAGTTCCTTATTAAATTTGATAGATTTATCCAAAACTATTATGAATTCAGATCCTACCAATCTGATATTACAAGAGCTCACACGGAAAGGAATGGAGTTTAACAGTAATGTTGATAAAGAAAAAGAAAGTTTTTAACAAAAGGTCTCAATAAACCAGAAGACTGTTTACTTAATTAACTGTTTGGGGACCCTGATGAATTTAATGATAGTCAAACCACCCAAGTAGGTGAGCTACTGAGACTGAAATTTTGGCGTGCGCGCTCTCTCTCTCTCTCTCTTTTTTTTATAGACAGGGTCTGGCTCTGTCATCCAGGCTGCAGTGCAGTGGCACAATCATGGCTCACTGCAGCCTCCAAATCTTGGGTTCCAGCAATCCTCTGGTCTCAGCCTTCCCAACAGTCGGGACTACAGGTGCATGCCACCATGCCTGGCAATGTTTTTTTTTAATTTTTAATTTTTGCAGAGACAGGGCTCACTATGTTGCCCTGGCTGATCTCAAACTTCTAGCCGCAAGTTATCTTTCCACCACAGCCTCGCAAAGTACTGGGATTACAGGCATGAGCCACTTTGCCTGGCCTTTCTTTATTTGTCAAAATTTAGCCTCTAAGTGGTAGCCCTTAAAATGTATTTCTAAACTGCTTGTGAACAATTAAGTTTGACTTTAAAAAAAAAAAAAAAG
>NW_016803028.1:199909-208102 GCF_001698545.2 Rhinopithecus bieti | reverse complement strand
TTTTTTTAAATGTTAAAATAAAGTGATAACACTGGCCTTAGCATATTAATGATTTTGGTTTTCATCCTAAGAACAACGGGAAGACATTAATCTTTGGTAGAGGATAAAGTGACCAGATTTGTGTTTCAACAGATCTCTGTAGCTATTGAAAATGGATTGGAGAAGATGAGTGGGAGTGAGAAGAGTGTAACAGAATCAGATAAAACCTGTCATGTTACTACAAGCAGGAGATGAGGCAGCCTGGACCAAGATGGTGGCAAAGAGAAGAAAATTGTTTGAGAGAATTGATTAAAGTAGATGGTTAGCACAGATAGAGTTGAATCAAAATTTAAGATGGTAAGCTAAATAATTTTACACACAAAAGGTAGAATTGCATTCATAATTAATCTCTCCTTCAGACTAAATATTACAGCCAAAATATAGCCATTGGTGTTGCAATCACTTCCTTTGGGTTTGTATCCAAGGTCAAGAATGTCAGCATCCAAAGACCCAAATTCTTAATGTTTTAGTTGATAAAGTTTATTCAAGGTAGACAGCCTGTGTTGAATAACTTAGACTTCCACAAATTTCAAGAAAATCCATTCTGCCTCTTCTCCGCCACAGACACACTTTAGTTGAACATTAAGCATATTTATTAAAGAAACATTCTCCTTGTACATTTTCTCCCAAGATGGATGGTGTTCTTATTCAGAGTTATAAGTGTCAGAATAAAGAATGCCCATGCGGTTGAATAGTATGATGTTACAGTAAAGTGAGATAAACATTCTCAGAAATGTGCTTGTGACTTAAAACAAAACAAAACAAAACAAACAAACAAAAAAACAACAAACCACTTTCCGTACAGGAATTATACTTTGGGGAAAGAAACTTTTCTTTATAATTTTACAGCTGCACACAGATAAAGTCTATGAAAAGGCACAACACATCAATTATGAAAACATGGCTACACTTTAAGAGAACCCAGACTTTTCCAGATCCATCTTAAATCTCAGGAATTCCAGATCAAGACAGGCATGAATGCTCTTGTTGCTAAAATCACTCTGATTTCCTTCTTGTTAAACACTCACTCAGCAACATTATAGATTAGCACCAAAAAATTGTAGGTGAAAACTGTTTGGAAAAGGACACCTTATTAGCCAGGCTATTTACAAGTAAAAGCCGATTCTGATTCTCCTGAATGAAAAGAAGAGTAATTGGAGGACATCTGGGGCTTACTAACTTGATTTTAGGCTAGAGGGGCAGTCGCAGAACCAGGGAGGTCCTGAAAAGGGCCATGTCACAGTAACTACTCAATCCGAGCTTCTCTTCAGTCTGAGATGTACCATGGCCACTGCTTGCCCCATGTTTACAGGATTCGGAGTCTTCAGGGAAAGTTGGGTGCAAACAGTAGAGTCCTCTTCCCTGGCTGTGTTCCCACCTCCCAACGCCCCACATAATGGAAAATCCCCAAGAGGAGGCAGTCACAGAACGAAGTGGAGGCCAGGCAGCCTGTGAACAATCAATGTGGCTCCTGTCCTCTCTATGGCCACCTCTCAAGTTGTTCTTTCCTAAGTTCCTTATTAAATTTGATAGATTTATCCAAAACTATTATGAATTCAGATCCTACCAATCTGATATTACAAGAGCTCACACGGAAAGGAATGGAGTTTAACAGTAATGTTGATAAAGAAAAGAAAGTTTTAACAAAAGGTCTCAATAAACCAGAAGACTGTTTACTTAATTAACTGTTTGGGGACCCTGATGAATTTAATGATAGTCAAACCACCCAAGTAGGTGAGCTACTGAGACTGAAATTTTGGCGTGCGCGCTCTCTCTCTCTCTCTCTTTTTTTTATAGACAGGGTCTGGCTCTGTCATCCAGGCTGCAGTGCAGTGGCACAATCATGGCTCACTGCAGCCTCCAAATCTTGGGTTCCAGCAATCCTCTGGTCTCAGCCTTCCCAACAGTCGGGACTACAGGTGCATGCCACCATGCCTGGCAATGTTTTTTTTTAATTTTAATTTTGCAGAGACAGGGCTCACTATGTTGCCCTGGCTGATCTCAAACTTCTAGCCGCAAGTTATCTTTCCACCACAGCCTCGCAAAGTACTGGGATTACAGGCATGAGCCACTTTGCCTGGCCTTTCTTTATTTGTCAAAATTTAGCCTCTAAGTGGTAGCCCTTAAAATGTATTTCTAAACTGCTTGTGAACAATTAAGTTTGACTTTAAAAAAAAAAAAAAGGAAGAAGAAACCCGATTATTCAGACCTTGCACTAATTCAGGCTTTCTTTCCTACCAATAAGCGCCTTTAAGATGGTCCCTTGAGTCATTAGCATCTTCATCAGTGTTTCAACAAGAAAGACTACTTACGTCTGCACAACATTTTTCAAAATATTTTCGTGTTTACTATCCCGTTTCTAGCACTATAAAGTATACAGGATGGAAACATTATTTCCATTTTACAGATCAGGATCCCGACACCAACACTAGTAACTTACCCCAAGTAAACCCCGGTAAGTACCTACAGTGTTCTTTTCTTACACTTACCATGGGCCCTTGTTGCTGTGTTTTTCTTTCTTTCAAAACTCACCTCTTATTACTGTTCCAGAAGCAAATCAAAAATCTATAACAATGAAAGAAATCAATGCCAAGCCTATTCACCAACAAGCGCTTACTGAGCACTGCTGTATCATTAGGGAAGAGGCTAACCTGCTGTAACAAAGAGACCCTAAGCACTGGGGCTCAAACAAATTAGAATTGTGTTTCTTTCACCCAGTAGTACAGACTCAACAGTCCAGAGGTCTTGGGAAGTACAGGGAGGTCAATACAGGGACTCAGGTTTGTTTTAGCTTGTTTTTGCTGCTCTAACATCTTCTAAAGCAGAGATTCCCAAGTTTTTTCAGTTCACAGCTCCCCTAGTATCTCAGTAATCTTTTCATGGCACCTACACAGGTCAAAAGAAATACCCAGAAAATTTGTTTATGAGTTAGTCAGGCCCAAATAATTTAACAATTAATTATGTCCTGAAAACATAGTCGCCACTTCAGGAACATTTACTTTATTTTTAAATGATCACAATTTCTTAATAATGGGAGGTGTGTGCCTGTTGGGCACTGAACAGTTACTCAAACCTGGGGTTCAGATTGGATACTACTATTGTCATTTTCTATTTCACACTGAATTTTTCACAATGCGTTTTTTGTTTTTTGTTTTTTGTTTGTTTGTTTTATCATAGCAACCATCTGAAACTCAGATACTAGGCAAAAAAAACCATCAAAACTAGTGGTTTTGCTCAGTATCTGACAGATGTTAAGGAGTTTCTTTCAAAAATCTAAACTATCTTGCAGCATTCCTATGTGTTCACTGAGGCTCCTCAGAGAGCCTCAGCACACAGCTTGAGAAGCATGGCGGTACAAGTCACCATGCTATGCCTAGATATGGCTCTGCTGGAGGAGTGATACCTTCTGACCTCCCTGGCAGCCACTTCCTCTGTCCTTCCCAGGTTCCTGTGTCATGTCAGGAGGACCGAGGGCTGATGATTTGACCAGCAATTTCCCGGCTACCATTCCTCAGCCAGGAGGAACCAAGCTCTCCCATCCAGTTTGCCTTACTCCAGTGAGAAGCCTGAAGCAAAACCCAACCCATTTAAAAAGTAAAGGCGATGATTTGTAGGCTCCTGCATGTATTCTGAAATTACCTGCCTTCCTCTCATCCTGTGCTCACTGGCATATGACAGACAAGACTGAAAACTGGATTGAATTGTGAGGAAAGAACAAGTTTCCCCAGCTCCCAAGCCTGTTCCATCCGAATACCGGAAACTATGTGTAAGTCTTAAATAGCAGGGTGTGTGGAGAATCCATTCAAATTAGAGTAGAATATTATGGAGACACCCCAGGCTCCTCCTGGGGAAGGAGATCTGAACCATCAGACATCTCAGGAACTGCTTGGTGGCGAGGTAGTGTCAAGGCAATTCAGTGTGGTGAGTGCCACACGCAGCCTCCATGCAAATGGGTGAGAAGACTAATTGTCTTTGATTAGGACTGAATTTGGTTCTGCTTCGAACACTTATTCTACTGGATGGTAGAAACGAAATCTCAGGCCGTTTAGGCTTTCCCATGCTGTTACACAGAACAATATGAAATTGCTGCTATTTGATCATTTCTAAACTATAAAAACAGCAACTACATATGGCCCAGATGACAATTTATCTCCAGCACTCCCAGGGTTTGTGACAGACATGATCCCAGGGGCACTTGGTTTCCATCGCCACCCACTCTGTAGTGCCTCTGAGATGTCTTCGCTGTCCTATGCTCTCCATCATTGGTCCACGAAGACCTCCTCTGCCCTAGCCCTATCAGCAATGGCTCCCTGAGGCTGGAGTGAATGCTCTCAGTGATTTCCACATCCCCCTGGGGTGCTACTGTGAAAGATCTGTGGCAGGAATGAGGCACAGTCTCCTTTCTCAGTGACATTTACCAACAGCCAAACTCTTATGGTCCCTACGTCTCTCTTCTCTCGCGCTCTCTGGAGTGAGAAGAACCAGCTCTTGCAACTTCATTTACTCTTCTGAGTCAATTGCTTCTGGCATCAACTTAGTACCTGAACTCCTTTAATGCTTAGGGTTTTAAGCTCCTGCATCTCAAAAGCTTTGGTGTGGGAACAGAAAACATAAGTTTCTCTTTCTATGCCTCAGCATCCCTCCTTTTAGAGAGTAGATGCCTCCCAGCATAGTTCCAATGGGAGAAAGCCCTTGGGGTGAAAATAATGAGGAAATCAGGACCCGCACATCAGCTTGCTGTGCAGTGGGTGCCAAGCTCCTCTTATGCCTGGGTCTTGTCCAGGTGTGTGGGACACACCTGATGGGGAGAGTCCTGACCTCACATTTCCAAGCTGTGCAACCCTGGGCAAGCCCCTGACCTCGCTCCAATCATCAGTTTCCTCAGGCCCTCAGAGTTAGGAAACATACTGCCAGCAGGCCCAAGGCTCATCCTGTGTGGTCAAATACAGTCAAGCAGAGAGAAACATCTTCCAGATTCAATGAAAATGTAATGACTTCCTGTTGCATTAGGAGAAGCAAGACTTGTATGGCTTTGTAAAAGCTTAGAGATATTATTTTTGAAGCTATCTGTGTATACTTTATTCCCTTTCATATACCCCTTCTGGCTGACCCAAATGAAAAAAGATACAAAACTCATTTCTGGCCCAGCTCTCGCCTGATCAGATGTAATGTGTGGTGATACGCCCATTTTCCCGCTCAGCTGTATTCCTGTTTATTCCTGTTAACACATGGTCTCTGCAATTGGCAATGATTTTTTCTTTGTTATATTTACCTTCCTTTCGGAGGCCAGCCCAGACTCCTGGGTGGACTCATTTCCCATTGAATTACCAGAAAAGGACAGAATCTAATTGGAAGAACTACGTGGAAGAAAGCTCAGTTCCCAGGCCCTCACACAAGGGACTCTGTCCTCCCATCTATGTCAGAGCCTGGGGGCTGTGAGGGAATTGAAACGGGACATCCTGTCCCCTCCACCAACATTCTTTCCCCACCAAGCAGCCGCGTTTTCTTTTGTGTTCTCACACAATTCAGACTAGGTGGAGTAGCCTGTATGGCATGACCGGAGCGACCCCACTGAGCAGAAGTGTTCCCCTTCTCCCTCGCTGACACTGTGGGCTGAGAGAAAGCCCACCTGGCAGCCCCCTGCTTTGGTGTGTTCCTTTTAAAGAGTTGTAGTCGGGGCATGGGTTGAAACACCAAGCAAGAGTAAACCACAGGCTTCACACACTTCGCTTTTGGGGAGGCTGGTCAGCTCCAACCTGCAGCAACTGAGAAAGAACACATAGGGGTCCCTGACAACAGACAACTTTGCCAAGGACCAGCCTTAGGGCGTAGGAGAAAGAGAAAGGCTGGGGCAGCCACTTCTCCATGCCCAGCAGTGTAACCGCCTGCCTGACAATGCTTCAGCCACGCAGAGACGGGCCTGCCTCCTGTCTGCCCTGTCCTGAGAACGGAGATATCTCTGACCCAGAGGTCCTAGGACCTCCCACTTCCTAAATGTGTGACCCTAGATAAATCGCTTAACCTCTACCCAAACCTCAATTTCATCATCTGTAAAACAAGAATAATCAACCCACCTACCTCATAGGGTTGTTTTCATGCTTAAATGAGACAAAGCCTGTGTCTAAAGGGTTTTCTGATTCGTAAAATACCACATGAATATCAGGATTGTTTTCCTGACTTATCTTAGGATCTTTTGGAAGAGACCTTCAGTAACAGCCCTTCAGTAAGTTCTTTTAAGTTCAACCTCTACTATGCACAATCCTGGACAAAAGGTCATCTACCCTCTGCTTGAATCCTTTCTATTATGGGCAACTTATTACCTTTCTTTGACTCACTACCACAAAGCCTTATGACTTGAGCTTGCTCTGGTTAGATCATAGCCACTTCACACAAGCTCCAGAGTCAATGGGAAGGGAGAACTTGACTCAGCCAGCAAAAGCAGAAAGATCATCACGTAGATTGGGTTGTTCAGATATTTACAGATATTTGTCAAAACCCGAAGTCAGTGTCATTCATCTTCCCTTTTGAAGGTTAAGTGTGTTTGTTTTGTTTCCATGTCCCGAAATACATTAAAATTGGATTAGGGACAATGTTCAGAAAAAATCACAGATGCTTAGGGCAGTGTATTCATTGTATGAACATGGAGTAAAATGCTTTGTTCCAAGATTATTTCACTTTGTCCATTTAGAAAGGTCTCCTGTGACTTGCATAAATTTGAAAGAAAGTTTCTTCATTTCTTTATAGACAGGATAGTTTGATGACATTTTAAAATATCAGGGAGACTCCTAACTTAAATCTGTGCTACGAAGGGCCACTGAGGACAGTGACGTGTGCCCCCAAAGCCAAAAACGTTGTATAGCTTTAATTTCAGTATAGAGGTAAATTGGCTTTTGCTTTTGGATTTAAGATTTGGCAAGAATGTGAAATTAAGTATCACTTAGGGGGATTTTTTATAGAGGGAAGCTAGGAGATTATGAGTGTTAGGGCTTACAGTTTAAATCTGCAATTAGCATAAATATGCAAAGGTCACCCTGAAGAGATGCATGCCCCTACGATCTGTGGAGGTAGGTGTAAGAAGTAGAGAGAAATGGCAAACAGAGTTTTGCAAACAAATGTGCGGTGGGAATTCAGATTTTCATGTACGTTTTGCATCTGTGGCCTAGAAGAACTCAGATACATGGCCTAGGAGAAATCAAGAGTGAGAAATCACCAGCCCACAGAGAAAATGTCACTGACCTTGAGGCTAACAGAAGTAAATGACAATTGTGGCAACAGTTGTTGGTCACCAACTCAACAGTGATTATCACCTTTTTCTTTGTTAACAGAAAATGATTTCTGTTCAGGAACTGAGCAGCAGATAGTTCTTGGAATCTGGACCCCATTGAAGTTTCAAGGTGTAAACCTTAATCAGTCTATGTCCAAAATCATAGTTCTCTTTCCCTTGTTAGTGATCGGTTTAGGATGGGACATGTGCCACAGTTGTCAATGAGAGGTCTGCTGGAGGTACTTCTAGAAGAGTTTTCCTTACTCTCAAAAAAGAAGAAACCACAGAGACTTTCTGTTTCTCTCATTTGGATGTTGCTGGGAGATAATGTGATGCTTGGAGTTGTTGCAGCCATTTTGCAACCATGAGGGGAGGAGCCTGAGGCAAAGGCAACATGCGTAGGGTAGCAGAATAGGAACATTGACAAATCTAGACTCCTATATTAGGTTGAGTTGCTAAACCAGTCAATGCCAGTACTGCCTCCCTACAGACTTAGTACCTAGTTACTCACAGATGAGCCTATGGAGCAAGACTTCCTAGGTTCAAATTCCAACTTTACCACTTACCAGCTGTGTGACTTTGGATGTCTCTGTGCCTCATATTTCTGATTTGTATACCTACCCTGTAGTATTCTTTTTAGAATTAAATGAATTGATATGTGGAGAATGCTAGAACCATACCTGATCACTCAAACATTAAAAATTTTTTTTATCATTTAAGTCATTTTGTGTTGCATCTTCTAGTTTTTGCTTTTGAAAGCATCCTATGTAACACAGCAACTTTCAGTTAACCTTTCTCCTGTCAAAAAATTAGGAAACTAACAACAAAAAGACAAACCATCCCTTAAACAATGGAAAAAGGACTTGAGTAGATATTTCTCCAAAGAAGAC
>NW_016803028.1:187224-198946 GCF_001698545.2 Rhinopithecus bieti | reverse complement strand
TTAGATCATAGCCACTTCACACAAGCTCCAGAGTCAATGGGAAGGGAGAACTTGACTCAGCCAGCAAAAGCAGAAAGATCATCACGTAGATTGGGTTGTTCAGATATTTACAGATATTTGTCAAAAACCCGAAGTCAGTGTCATTCATCTTCCCTTTTGAAGGTTAAGTGTGTTTGTTTTTGTTTCCATGTCCCGAAATACATTAAAATTGGATTAGGGACAATGTTCAGAAAAAATCACAGATGCTTAGGGCAGTGTATTCATTGTATGAACATGGAGTAAAATGCTTTGTTCCAAGATTATTTCACTTTGTCCATTTAGAAAGGTCTCCTGTGACTTGCATAAATTTGAAAGAAAGTTTCTTCATTTCTTTATAGACAGGATAGTTTGATGACATTTTAAAATATCAGGGAGACTCCTAACTTAAATCTGTGCTACGAAGGGCCACTGAGGACAGTGACGTGTGCCCCAAAGCCAAAACGTTGTATAGCTTTAATTTCAGTATAGAGGTAAATTGGCTTTTGCTTTTGGATTTAAGATTTGGCAAGAATGTGAAATTAAGTATCACTTAGGGGATTTTTTATAGAGGGAAGCTAGGAGATTATGAGTGTTAGGGCTTACAGTTTAAATCTGCAATTAGCATAAATATGCAAAGGTCACCCTGAAGAGATGCATGCCCCTACGATCTGTGGAGGTAGGTGTAAGAAGTAGAGAGAAATGGCAAACAGAGTTTTGCAAACAAATGTGCGGTGGGAATTCAGATTTTCATGTACGTTTTGCATCTGTGGCCTAGAAGAACTCAGATACATGGCCTAGGAGAAATCAAGAGTGAGAAATCACCAGCCCACAGAGAAAATGTCACTGACCTTGAGGCTAACAGAAGTAAATGACAATTGTGGCAACAGTTGTTGGTCACCAACTCAACAGTGATTATCACCTTTTCTTTGTTAACAGAAAATGATTTCTGTTCAGGAACTGAGCAGCAGATAGTTCTTGGAATCTGGACCCCATTGAAGTTTCAAGGTGTAAACCTTAATCAGTCTATGTCCAAAATCATAGTTCTCTTTCCCTTGTTAGTGATCGGTTTAGGATGGGACATGTGCCACAGTTGTCAATGAGAGGTCTGCTGGAGGTACTTCTAGAAGAGTTTTCCTTACTCTCAAAAAAGAAGAAACCACAGAGACTTTCTGTTTCTCTCATTTGGATGTTGCTGGGAGATAATGTGATGCTTGGAGTTGTTGCAGCCATTTTGCAACCATGAGGGGAGGAGCCTGAGGCAAAGGCAACATGCGTAGGGTAGCAGAATAGGAACATTGACAAATCTAGACTCCTATATTAGGTTGAGTTGCTAAACCAGTCAATGCCAGTACTGCCTCCCTACAGACTTAGTACCTAGTTACTCACAGATGAGCCTATGGAGCAAGACTTCCTAGGTTCAAATTCCAACTTTACCACTTACCAGCTGTGTGACTTTGGATGTCTCTGTGCCTCATATTTCTGATTTGTATACCTACCCTGTAGTATTCTTTTAGAATTAAATGAATTGATATGTGGAGAATGCTAGAACCATACCTGATCACTCAAACATTAAAATTTTTTTTATCATTTAAGTCATTTTGTGTTGCATCTTCTAGTTTTGCTTTTGAAAGCATCCTATGTAACACAGCAACTTTCAGTTAACCTTTCTCCTGTCAAAAAATTAGGAAACTAACAACAAAAAGACAAACCATCCCTTAAACAATGGAAAAAGGACTTGAGTAGATATTTCTCCAAAGAAGACAGACCATGGCCCACAAACACATGAAAACATACTCAGCATCATTCATCATTAGGGAAATGCAAATAAAAATGAGGCACCACTGCACATCCATTAGGATGGCAATAATTTTTTTAAAAAAGAAAGCAGAAAATAGCAAGTATTGGTGAGGATGTGGAGAAAGTGGAATTTGTATATTGCTGGTGGGAATATAACACAGTTCAGCCACTGTGGGAAACAGTTGGTGGCTCCTCAAATGACTCAACACAGCATCACCACAGGACCCTGCAATTCCACTCCTAGGTGCCTGTACTGAAAAGAATTGAAAACAGGGACACAAGTACATGTATACACATGTTCATGGCAGCATGGTGGAAGGTGTGGAAGCAAATCACATGTCCACTGATGGATGAATGGATAAATAAATTATGATATACAAATACAGTGGAATAATATTCAGCCATAATAAATCAGAAAAAATGATGAGAAATGAGAAAAATATCCCATTTACAAAAGCAACCAAAATCATAGAATACTCAGAGTCAAACACAGAAGAAATACAAAATGACCTAACGACGTTGAAGAAGACTTCAAATGCAGGGAGACATCACGCACCTGAATGAGAAGGCTCGGGCCGACAAAGTATCAATTGTTTCCAAATCAATCTGTGAATTTAATCCGTCTTTAATTTTTTAACTTGACAAACTGATTTTTAAATTCTACTCAAAGAATACATATGTGAAAGTAACTAAAATAATTTTTTTAAAAGAAGCCAGGTGCGGTGGTTATGAGTCTGTATTTCTAGCTACTCTGGAGGCTGAGCTGAGACAGAAGGATTGCTTGAGCCCAGAAGTCTTATCCCCTTTAGGATAGTAAGATATATTCCAAAATTAATTTGGGAATTTTATACCAACATAGGAATGAGAAAATTGATTACTGAACCAGAAATCAGTATTTATCATACAATGATTGGTATTTGCAATTGGTAGGAAAAGGAAAGATTAATTAAATAGTCTGGGAACAACTGGCTTAAAACTATTGTACTAAAATAAATTCCTCATGGATTAAATACAAAAATAAAACTAAAATAGAACTCAAAGAAAATGTAAGTAAATATTTTCCCATTTACCAGAACTCATCCACATGGCTCAACTCAACCACAGGGGAGGCTTGAAAACGTGTGTGGCTCTTTGGGAAGCACTCACTGTTACTGTCATAGACACTTAACCTATTTCTAGGGATGAGGGAAAGGATGAAACAAAGGATTGAAACCTAAGGGCTTTCTGCCTATCCTTATGTTTATCAAAAAATTCTAATACCCAAAATACACCATTCCAGAATTATAATTGGTTGCACAGGCAAAGCTTCTATTTCTCATTTGATGATCCTAGTGTATCTTTATGAGGAGCACATCATTAGCTGATATTCTAGCTGCATATTGGAATTACATCTGTTCTCATTCTCTTGTTAATAATGTTAATAATGAAGCTTGGCTAATAAATGGCAAGGGCTAACTTTGGAGTGAGTGGTTCAAAATTTCCTTGCTAGTGAGGAAAACAAAAGAAGAAATGTGTTTTAAGAATAGATACACCATAATAACATGCTGATGGTCAAAACTGATCAGGTAATCTGGATGAAACCTCACACCTTCTTACACTTTGCAAAAGAAATAGCAGGAAAGGAGGGACAAGCCTGGGCTCCTGTTCAGCCCTGGGGAGGAAGCAGGTACAATGGTACTGGCAGTGTGGTCATTCCTGCTGTGCCCAGCCAATTTGCTTGAACTTGAAATAGAAGTGTTAACCTCATGGCGTGCAAGTCCATCCATCCTCTGCTTTTGCCCTCCTTGGGGGCTTTCAGCAGCGCTTGCTGGGGGAAAAAAAAGGTGCCTGTTTTATTCCCAATTGTACAGAGCAGCTGATCAGTGTCTGCACGACTTCTTGAACAAAGAATGTATTTCAAACCTTCTTATTGCTTGCTTACTTCATTTAACATTTAACAGATGTCAGTTGTGACACATACACTTTCTCCCTAGGCAATGAATTAAGGCAAATTTCATTTTATGCCTGGCATGAAAGCCATGCTACATTGTATATTGAAAGACTTTTTTTTTTTTTAAGAGAGAAAGAGGGTAAAACCATTCTGCCTTAAAACCCCTAATAATGCAAGAAAACCAATTTCTGTAAAGGCATTGTCCTGGAAAGCTTTGTTGGTTTATGGTGCCACCTAATGGGGATGTGTCAGATTACATAAGGGCTATTGCATCAGGTCGCACACCCTGTCATAGTGAACACACTGGTGGTGTGTGGCTGGGAATGCAATTTATGCGGATGCTTGTGCTGGATGAGATGTTATCTTCACATTCTGTGTCTACTTCTAGTTATTTAACCTTGGGCAAGTCCCTCCACGCCTCTGAACTCAAGGATCCTCACCTAAAGGAGGGTTCTGGATGCCTTCTTTGTGAGATTGTTGACAGGACTAAGAAAAGGTGTACCTGGCTGGGCGAGGTGGCTCATGCCTGCAATCCCAACACTTTGGGAGGCTGAGGCAGGAGGATCACTTGAGGCTAGAAGTTTGAGACCAGCCTGGGCAAAATGGCAAGACCCCATTTCTACAAAGTAAAAATAAAAATAAGTAGCTCGGTGTGGTGTGTGAGCATGTATCACACTCCATACCTGGGTAACAGAGGGACTCTGTCAAGAAAGAAAGAGAGAAAGAGAAGAAAGAAGGAAAGAAAGAAAGAAAGAAATAATAAAAAGAAAAAAGAAAGAGAAAAAAGCAAGAAAGAAGGAAGAGAGAGAAGGAAAGAGAGGAATGGAGGAAGGAAAAGAAGGAAGGAAGCAAGGAAAGAAAGGAAGAAAAAAGAAAGGGAAGGAGGAAGGAGGGAAAAAGAAAGAGAAAGAAAAAGAAAGAGAAAGAAGAAAGAGAAAAGAAAGAAAGAAAAGAAAAGAAGGAAGGAAGAAGGAAGGAAGGAAGGAAGGAAGGAAGGAAGGAAGGAAGGAAGGAAGGAAAGGTATATTTGAAATGGAGACATGGCCTAAGGCTTTTAAATTCAGGGTTCTGTCAGTCATGACGTAATAAAATCATGAGGCCCTACATATTTTCTTTTTCTCCTTTTGGTATAAGCTTGAGTTTAAGAGGTATGTTTTTCGACACCAGTAAAACTTCCAGCACTAGGATGGAAATAAACTGCAGTCGACGGCTGCCCTCAAGGTTGGAGAGGAGATAGGAAACTGGGGCTGCGTTGAACTGGACAACACTTGTCTGGTCTCAGGTGGACAACTGCTGTCAGCCCAGAATGGCCAGGAGGTGTGGCAAGATTTTCCTGTTTGCCTAAAGAAACCAACCACTTGGGATCTCCTGCACATAAATGTTGGCCCAATTTTTTGAACTCTACAGGGGCTAAAGAAATCATCCCCGAGGACTGAGTTCAGCTTGTGGCTCTCCAGCTTGCGTTCTCTGCTGTTCATTGCTATAGTCTTGCAAGAAGGTGGGTGCTAGGTATGGAGCCTACTCGATTTAGGGTACTCTATCTGTGGGGAAGGGGGCTCAATGCTCCATGTCTGCGGGGAGGGTAGTAGGAATCTAGTGACAGAATCAGGAGTGGGAACCTGAATCATTATGTTACTTGCCTGAGGCCAGAGGCTCAGCCTGGTAGAGGCCTAGGTAAGGCCTTCCCCGGTTGTCAATCCTCCTTCCTTGCCACCATGTCTTTCTCTCCTCTTCCTTGGGACGGCTCTCCCTGAAGCCTCCAGGCTTCTCTGATGAGACCCCCTCAAGAGCTAAACAGTTACTGGAGACCACTGAGAAGAGTGCCAGACTGAGAGTCAGACCCGTGCATACAGACTTGCTGTGTGGCCTTGAGGTGTAACCTCCACCTCTCTGAGTCTTTGTTTCCTCGTTTGTAAAGTGGAGGAAGAGAAAAACCTTTTCCCAGCTTCTCACGATGGCACCCGGGTACGGATCATAGAGATGATGCATGAGGCATGCTTTGTGAACTTGAAAGTGCTGAGCAGTACTTGGTTATTTTAAAGCAATGACATCTACTTTGAATAATTCTTAAATCCTGGTACAGAATTAAGAAATGATCATCTATTCATTTAGTCAACTATTTATTCAAGAAATACATACTAAGCCTCCATTATGTGCCAGGTACTTCTAAGCAATGACTAAGACAGACATGGATTGCCTGTCATGGAATGTCAATTCTAGAGTAGGAGGCAGAGAATAGGGAAGAAAGGAGGGAAAGAGGGAAGGAGGGAAGGAAGAAGGGAAAGGAGGAAGTAAGAAGGAAAGGAAGGGGAGGAGGGAAGGACAGAAGGAATGAGGGAGGGAGGAAAGGAAGGAAGGAGAGGAGAAGGGGAGGAGTGAGGAAGGGAAAGAAAGAAGGCGGCTTGAAATTGGCCATGATGAGTATTTATACCATTAACATTGAAAAATTCAGTAAATAAGGGTCCTTCCTGCAGGCTGACTTTTAAATATTTGCCATCAACTACTGAAGCCAGAGATTAGAGTGAGGTGCCACAGGAGGATTCTGAGTGCAGGAGAAACACAATTTGCTATCAATTTTATCCATTTTTCAAAGTTTCCTCTTCATCATGTGAAGAATAGGCTGCAGCCAGGCACAGCAGCAGTGGGAGTATCAGCTGAGAAGGCTGTGAAATAACCCAAGCATGAGATGCAAGGTTGCGGTAGCAATGGAGTAGCCAAACATAGATGGTTGGGATACGATGGGGGTCAAGGCTGACAGCATTCATTTATGGACTGGCTGTGGGGTAAAGATAGAGACACAGCTGGTGAATTGTACAGACACACTCTCTGTTCATGAGGAGCTTACAGTTTAGTGGGAGAAACAAAGCAGGCAGTCAGCTAGGACTCCCACAAATACTTAGTTATACGGGCTCTCAATGACATATAACACAGGGAAACCTAGCCAAGTTTGGAAATGATATTTAAGCTTTGTTAAGGTGAGGTATGGTACAATCACACACCCATGGAGATATTTACATATTTCCTCCACAACTGATTTGGTTCTGCAAACACCCAAGGCCCCAAACATGTAATTCGCTAGTAATGGACTGTGGTGAGAGGAATCAGGAACGTGTAAGCTTTCACAAGTTGCCTACCCACCCAACTTCTGGGTTTTTCCTGTTCCATCAGGATCCTCTGTGAGCTGCTAGGGTAATGGGGCAAAGGGTGGAGATGCAAATGAAAATAGAAATGCTGAGAGAACAGGTTATTTAGTGGAAAGAGGGTGTCAGAGGAAGCAGGGTAGCTAGTGTGAGTGGACTGTTTGATACAGAGTTTGGGAAAGAGAAAGATTTGGAGGAGAGCAGGTGCCCTGATGAGGGGAGTCTTGAGGAAGCAGATGGGCAATAAATTTCTTCAGGGCTGATGATTGGTTGTGTTACTCAACCCGTTCTGCACTGACAACCATGTGACTTTGCTCCTGATAAAAAAGCAGAATATATTTCCCCACCCCTGGATTTGGGGTTTGGCCATGTAACTTGCTTCGGCTGAAAGACTGAGATGAGTGGGAGTGATGGGGATCCAGTTATGAGATTTCTGCCTTAAAGGTTTTCCACATTTGCCATTGCCATCTGCCATTGTTTGCCACAGGAGGAGAACGAGAGACACATGCTACAGAGCCAGCCCAGCTGAACCCTGCCTATGTCAGCCAAAAAGCAGCTGACCTGCAGACAACAGAGCAGTTATAAATGATCATTGTTTTACCCTGCCGAGTCTTGAGGAGGTTTTTGCACAGCAATAGCTGACTGATGCAGGGCTTTACTGTGTGTCCCACAGTGTAGTTTGGCTTTTCCTCATTTGACTTAGAGTCTTTAATTAGTTCTAAATGCTTTCCAAGTGGTTGATTACTATTTCTTTTGATAGTATTGAAACTGCCTTTGCAAAAATTGTATCAGTGAGAAAAATTATAACAGTAAGCTGAGCTAAATTGTTAGAGGTAGTTAGACAGGCATGAGTGGGGCAGGAGAAAACTCTTCCCCCACCTACTAGGAATGTCAGGTGATGGTTTGACAGCTATCACACTGTCTCTGTAAAAATGGTAATTTGGGGCCTGGGCGCCGTGGCTCACACCTGTAATTCTAACACTTTGGGAGGTGGACACTGACAGATATCTTGAGCCCAGGAATTCAAGACCAGCCTGGACAAGTCAAACTCCTGTCTCTACAAAAAAAAAAAAAATACAGAAATTAGCCAGGCGTGCTGGCACACACCTGTAGTCCCAGCTACTCAGAAGGCTAAGGTGGGAGGATCGATTGAGCCCTGGAGGTTGAGGCTGCAGTGAGCCATGACTGCACCACTGACCACTGTACTCCATCTTGGGCGACAGAGCAAGACCTTGTCTCAAAAAAAAAAAAAAAAAAGCTTTTGTTACCATAGGTAGTTAGGCAGACATGAGCAGGGCAGGAGAGAGCACCCTTCACCAGGAACGTCAGGCGACCATCAGGTGATGATCAGGTGGTTGTTAAACTGTTTCTAAAATAATAATTGGTTGCAGCCAGTGCCAGGGAAAGGCAGTCTCCCACTAGATAGAAAACACCTGAAACTGATGATCAGCAGCTTCCTGATAAGATCTCAGGAGTTGGGTGAGTGAACTCAAGCATGCACACTAAGAGGCAAAATGGTGGAATTAACCTGTATATGACCTTCCTCTAGGAATACTCAACCAGTAAGTGAAAAACCGTTAAGTTTCAAGTCAGCTTGCACACAACTTCAGTAAACACACTGCACACGTGGCCCCTCCTAAGTGCTGGCAGGCTACCCCAAGGGAAGAATCAGGGGAGAAGGGCGCAATCTCCCCGGAAGCATGCCAACATATAAAACCCCAGGTCAAAGATCAAACCTCACACTTGATCTCTCAAGTCGCCTTCTTGGCCCTCTTCCAAGTGTACTTCACTTCCTTTCATTCTTGCTTTAAAACTTCTGAATATACTTCCACTCCTGCCCTTCAACTTGCCTCAGTTTCTCTGCCTTATTGCCCTTGGTTGAATTCTTTCTTCTGAGGAGATGAGAATTGAGGTTGCTGCAGTCTTGTATGGATTCGCCACCACTAACAGCCAAAATGGTAAGTTTTATGTTACGTATATTTTATCACAATAAAAATTACCAAATAAGAGACAATTGGCTATTTAAACACAAATAATAACCATGTATTATAGGGGTTATCACCTATATAAATTGGAAAACATAAAAAAAAAATAAAGGTTGGTAGCGGAGAAACAGAAGTATACAAATGTCAGGCTGTCATACAACATATGAAGAGGTGTAATATCACTCAAAAGTATATTGTGATAAGAAAAGACGGATGCTACCACTAAAATAATAAAACAAAGAGTTAAAGCTAATAAGTCTATAACAGAGATAAAAATAGATCATAAAAATACCCAGCTAATTCAAATCAATCCAGTTAACCTAAAATAATCCAATTAATCTAAAAAAGAAAAAAAGGAACAAAGAACAGGTGGAACAAATAGGGAACAAATGCCAACATGATAGAGTGAAAGTTAGTCATTACAGATAAAAAGGTTAAATAAAAATAGTCCAACTAGCCCCATTAAAAGGCAGACTCTGTCAGATTGGATAAAAATGCAAGACAACTTTGTGCTGCCTGCAAGAAATGCATTTTAAAACATATAGACACAAATAGGTTAAAAGTTAACTTTTTTTTTTTTCTTGAGGCCAGGCTGTTCTCAAACTCCTGGGCTCAGGTGATCCACCTGCCTCGGCCTCCCAAAGTGGTGGGATTACAGGCATGAGCCACGGTGCCTGGCCAAATAGTGAAAGTTTTGACATGGGTATGCCATTGCTGACACGAGTCAAGAGGAAGCTGGAGTGGCTGAGCAGTTCCCTGGGAGCCCAAACCCAACCCTATGTGTGAGTTTTCAGCGAGTTTTCAGCCATTACAAAGGCCTCACCGCAGGGTTTGTTCCATGGGCCCTCCCCACCCTGCCTTGGTGCACAGTCTGAGCACTGAAGTCCCCTGGGGGGAGTTGTATCAAGGACTCAGTTCCTCTGCCCTCAGGTTCTTACACATACCTGCATTCCCAGCCCAGACACTTCCATGCAGACGCCCCTGGATCAGGGGGCCCTGGCAGAGGTCTTTCTTGGCTGCCTCTACTGAGACCGCCTTTTTGGGGGTAACCTGAACATGCTTTACTCCATTCTTTTATTTTCCCCACTCTGTCACCAGGCTGGAATGCAGTGGCGCGATCTCGGCTCACTGCAACAACCTCCGCCTCCCTGGTTCACGCGATTCTCCTGCCTCAGCCTCCCGAGTAGCTGGGACTACAGAATTTTTTGTATTTTTAGTAGAGACGGGGTTTCACCATGTTGGCCAGGATGGTCTCAAACTCCAGACCTCCGTGATCCGCCTGCCTCGGCCTCCCAAAGTGCTGGGATTACGGAGTGAGCCACCCGCGTCCGACCGCTTTTCTCCATTCTAACCCAGTATTCAGTACTTATCCACTCCTATCCTTCCCCCACCCAATCCCCACCCTTCACCACAGGGTCCATAAAATCCCAGCAAAAGCAAAACAGCAGGAGCCTCTTGTTCGGCAGCCCCTCCCCCTCAGCAGGGAGACCATCACCCCCATACCCCAACTCCCCTCCTCTGAGCTGCTACACGGGGGAAAACATGGAACATTCTGGGAGCTGGCACTTCTTGTTTTGCTTCTTGCTTGTATTATTGCATAAGTGAATAAAGTCTGAATAGTTTTTTTTTTAGAGTTTGGCCATTTTCTTAACTGACCACCTTAAAACCTGGCAGCTCAGCTCTCTCTCCAGCTCAGCTCTTGACAGCGGTTATATTAATAAAATAAAAGTAAATCTTGCAGTGAAAAATGTTACCGTGGACAAAGAGACTCATTTCATGATAAATTGGTCAATTAATGAAAATGTGACAATCCTAAGTGTTTATGTACCTCATAACAGAGCTTCAAAATGCATGAGGCAAAAACGGATAGACTGCAAGGAGACATAAACACATCCATAACTGTAGTTGGGGATTTCGATAATCCTTTCTCGATAATTAATTGAACAAGTGGATAGAAAATCAGCAAGGATATAATAGATTTGAACAATACTATCAAACAACTCCTAATTGACATTTTTACAACACTCCAATGGCAGCAGAATACATGTTATTTTCAAGTACACATGGGCCATTTACAAAGACCAACTATATTCTGAGCCATAAAAGAATTCTCAATATATGTAAAAAGAGTCAAGTCATACAAATATATTCTTTGACCACAATGAAATTAATTTAGAAATCAATAGAAGAGAGATAACCGAAAAATACCCAAATATCTGGAAACTAAATAACATGCTTCTAAATAACTCATAGTTCAAAGAAGAAATCAAAAGGGAAATTACTAAATATTCTGAACTGAATGAAAATGAAAATACAGCATATCAGAATTTGTGGGATGCCACTGATTGAACTGTATAGCCTATTTTACAAAAAAAAAAATGACTCAAGGCAATGACCTCAGGATCCATCTCAGGAAACAAATAATGAAAACAAGAGTGCACATTAAACTCAAAGGAAGTAGACAATAGGAAATAGTAAAGATCAAAACAAATCGATAAAATAGAAGACAGAAAAACAACAGAGAAAATCAACAAAAACAAAGCTGGTACCTTGACAAGAAAAATAAAATGGAGCCAGGCGTGGTGGCTCATGCCTGTGATCCCAGCACTTTGGAAGGCCGGGACAGGTGGATCACCTGAGGTCAGGAGTTCAAGAAGAATCTGACCAATATGGTGAAACCCTATCTCTACTGAAAAGTGCAAAAATTAGCTGGGCTTGGTGGTGCACACCTGTAATCCCAGCTACTCAGGAGGCTAAGGCAGGAGAATCGCCTGAACCCAGGAAGCAGAGGTTGCCCCATTGAACCGAGATCGCCCCATTGCACTCCAGCCTGGGCAACAAGAGTGAAACTC
>NW_016803028.1:145460-186923 GCF_001698545.2 Rhinopithecus bieti | reverse complement strand
GGGGGAAGAAAAAGAAAATGGATAAATCTCAAGAAAGACTGATTAGGAAAAAAGAGAGAACAAAAGTTTTCATATTAGGAATGAGATAAAGGATATCACTAGTTTCTACAGATATTAAAAGGATAAAAAGGGAATATCATTTTAGAAACGTTATGCCTATAAATTTTACAATGGAAATGAAATTAACAAATTTCCTAAAACATAAAATATCAAAGCTCAGTCACAAAGAAACAGATAATAGCCTTATATTTAAAACAAAATTCAATTTAGTCTGTGGATGGTGGCTCACACCTGTAATCCCAACATTTTGGGGGGCTGAAATGGGCAGATCACCTGATGTCAGGAGTTCAAGACTAACCTGACTAACACGGCAAAACCCCATCTCTACTAAAAATTCAAAAAAATTAGCTGGGCATGGTGGCACATACCTGTAATCCCAGATACAAGGGAGGCTGAGGCAGTACAATCACTTGAACCCGGGAGATGGAGGTGGCAGTGAGCCAAGATTGCACCACTAGACTCCAGCCTAGGTGACAGAAACTCCATCTCAGAAAATAAATAAATATATAAATAAAAATAAATTTTAAAAATTTCAATTTGTAGTTAGAAATCTTCCCACAAAGAAAATTCTAGACCCATATAGCTTTGCCAGTGAATTCTACCAAACATTTAATGAAGAAATAACACCAATTCTATATGAACTATCCCAGAGAATTAGAAAGTGGGAATACTTCTAAGAGACCAGAATTACCATGATACAAAAACCTTACAAACATATAACAAAAAAAGCAAACTATAGGCCAAGATCCTTCATGAATATAGAAGAAAAAATTTAAAATTTTAGCAAGTTGAATTCAAAATATGTAAAAAGAATAAAATATCATAACAAATTGGGATCTTCCTTCCTAGGAATTCAGGATGATTTAACACTGAAAATAAATCAATACAATTCTCCATATTAGTAAAAAAGAAAATCATATGATCATCTCAAAAGACACAGAAAAGCATGTGGCAAAATCTAACACGTTATTAAATAAAAACTTTCAGCAAACTAAGCATAGATAAGCGTTTCCTCAAACTGATAAAGGGTATCTGTGATGGTTAATATTGAATGTTAACTTGATTGGATTGAAGGATGCAAAGTATTGTTCCTGGGTGTGTCTATGAGGGTGTTGCCAAAGGAAATACCATTTGAGTCAGTGGACTGGGAGAGGCAGACCCACCCTCAATTTGAGTGGGCACGATCTAATCAGCTGCCAGCACAGGTAAAATAAAGCAGGCAGAAGAACGTGGAAGGACTAGACTTGCTGAGTCTTCTGGCTTTCATCTTTCTCTTGTGCTGGATGCTTCCTGTCCTCAAACATCAGACTCCAAGTTCTTCAACTTTTGGACTCTCAGGCTTAACACTAGTGGTTTGCTAAGGGCTCTCAGGCCTTTGGCCACAGACTGAAGGCTGCACTGTTGGCTTCCCTACTTTTGAGGTTTTGGGGCTTGGACTGGCTTTCTTGCTTGTCAGCTTGCAGACGGCCTATCGTGGGACTCCACCTTGTGATCACATGAGTCAATACTCCTTAATGAACTCCCTTTCATATATACATCTATCCTATTAGTTCTGTCCCTTTAGAGAACCCTAAATAATACAGCATCTATGAAAAATCTATAGCTAACAACATACTTAATGATAAAAGACTGAATGCATTTTCTGTGTGATCAGGACTAAGACGAGGATGTTTGCTCTCACCACTTGTATTCAACATTGTGCTGGAGATTCTGGAACATATAATCAGACATGAAAAAAATGCATCCAGAATGGAAGAAATAAAACTGTCTTTATATATAGCCAACATGATCGTCTATCTAGAAAATCTAATAGAAACCACAAAAAAGTTAGAAGTAATAATTGATTTTAGTTAAGGTTTTAGGATAAAATGTCAATATAAAAATCAATTGTATCTCTATTGACTGGCAAAGAACACTCAGAAGTTGAAATTTTAAAAATATTTTAAATAACATAAAAATATGAACTACTTAGGGATAAATCTGACATAAGATGTGAAAGACCTGTACATTATAAACTATAAAACATTGCCAAGAGAAATTAAAGACCTATATTAATGGAGAGATATACCATGTTTATAGATTAAAAGACTCATTATTGTTAATATGCCAATGATCTCCAAATTATGGATTCAATAGAATCACAATAAAAACCCTAGCAGACATTTTATAGAAATTGACAAACAGACTTTAAGATTAATATGGAAATAAAAGGGACCTAGACTAGACAAAACAATATGGGAAAAAAAGAACTAAGACTCAAGACTTATTACAAAGCTACAGTAACCAAAATAGTGGGTATTGACATCACAATAGACAAGGGATATCATTAAACAAAATAGCCCAGAAAGAGACCTACACATATATGGACTCTGTGTGTGTGTGTGTTTTTACAAAGGTGTAAATGCAATCAAGTGGAGAAAGGACAGTCTTTTCAACAAATAGTGCTAGAATAATTGGTTACCATATGCAAAATCCATACTTCACACTATACATAGAAATGAACTGAAAAATGGGTCACAGGCCTAATGTAAAAACCCCAAACTATAACATTTCTAGAAGAAAATCTTTGTGACTTTGCATTGGGCAAAGATTTCTTAGCTCTGACACCAAAAGCATGATCCATAAAAGAACAAATTTATAAACTGGATTTCATCAAAATGTAAAACTTCTGTTCTTCATATGACACTATTAAGAAAATGAGAAAACAAGCCAGAGACTGGGAGAAAATATTTGCACAGAATATGTCTGATAACAGCCTTCATCCAGAATGTATAAAGAACTCTCAAAACTCAGTTATAAAAACAATAAAACAATGGGCAAAAGATTTTAACAGACACTTCCACAAAGAAGATATATGGATGGCAAATAAGCACATGAAAAAATGTTCAAAATCATTAGTAGTTAGGAAAATGCAAATTAAAAGCACTGTATGCCTACTAGGATAGCTAAATTTAAAAAGATTGACAATACCAAATGTTGTCAAGGAGGTGGAGGAATTGGAACTCATATACTGTTGGAAACATAAAATGGAAAACAGTTTGGCAGTTTCTTAAAGAGTCAAACGTATACCTGCTATATGATCCAGCACTCATATGTATTTATCCAAGAGAACTAAAAGCATATCATAAAAAGACTCATACATAAATGTTTATAGCAGCTTTATTTGTAAAAGTCCCACACTGGAAACAACCCAAATGTCCCTAACAGGTAACTAGATAAAGAAACTTTGGTATATTCATACAATGAAATACTATTTAGCAATAAAAAGAAAGGTCTATTGATACATATAACAATATGAATGAATGTTAAAGTAATTATGCTAAGTAAAAAGAAGCCAGACCAAAAAAAGTACTTATTGTATTCTTACATTTGTATAAGTCTCTAGAAAATTAAAACTAACCTATATGGCAGAAAGCAGATCAGTGGTTGCCTGAGAAGAGGGTACACAGAGAGAGACAGGAAGGAGAGATTACAAAGGGGCACAAGGAAACCTTTTGGGGTGATGTATATGTTCACTATATTGATTGTCTTCATGGGTACATACATATGTCAAAACTTATCAAACTGTACACTAGATATATATATATGCTGTTTATTTTATGTCCTTATACTTCAAAATGTTGTTAAAATGCTCAACAAATTAGGTGTGGAAGGAATGTTCCTCAACGTAATAAAGGCCATATTTGACAAGCCCACAGCCAACATCTACCAATGGTAAAAAGCAGAAAGCTTTTCCTCTAAGTTCAGGAACAAGGCAAGGATGCCTACACTCACCACTTCTATTGTACATAGTACTAGAAGTGCTACCTAGAGCAGTTAGGCATGGAAAAGAAATAAAAGTCGTCCAAATCAGAAAGGAAGAGGCAAAATTGTCTCTGTAGATGACATGACCTTGTGTACAGAAACTCCATCAAAAAACTATTAGACCTAATAAATGAATTCAGTAAAGTTGCAGGATACCAAAATCAACATACAAAAATGAACTGCATTTCTATAAATCAACAACTATCTGAAACAGAAAGAAAACAATCCTACTTACAATAGCATCAAACACAATAAAAATACTTAGGAATAAATTTAATCAAGAGTTTAAAGATCTGTGTATTGACAACTATAAAACACTGAAGAAATAAATTGAAGATGACACAAATAAAAAGATATCACATGTTCATGTATCAGAATTAATATTATTAAAATGTCCATACTACCAAAGGTGATCTATAGATTCAATGCCATCTCTATCAAGATTCCAATGGCATTCTTCACAGATATAGAAAAAAATGATTCTAAAATTCATATGGAACCACAAAAAACCATGAATAACCAAAGCAATCTTGAGAAAGTAGAACAAAGCTGGAGGCATCACATTTCCTAATTTCAAACTATGTTACAAAGCTATATTAATCCAAACAGTACAGTACTGGCATAAAAACAAACACAGACCAATAGAACAACATGAGTTTGAATGGTACAGGTCCATTTATATGTGAATTTTCTTCTGCCTGTGGCACACCTGGGACAGCAAAACCAATCCTCTTCTTCCTTCTCTTCCTCTGTTTACCCAACAGGAAGACAAGGAGGATGAAGACCTATTCACTCTGACTTAATGAACAGTAAATATATTTTCTCTTCCTGATGATTTTTTTAATAACACCGTCTTTTCTATAGTTTACTTTAGCATAAGAATATAGCATATAATACACATAACATACAAAATATGTGTTAATCAACTGTTTATGTTATTGGTAAGGCTTCTGGTCAATAGTAGGCTATTAGTCATTAAGTTTTCGGGGAGTCAAAAGTGTTATACAAGAGCTGGGCACAGTGGCACACACCTGTATAGTCCCAGCTACTCAGGAGCCTGAGGCAGGAGGATCCCTAAAACCTAGTAATTCAAGGCCAATCTGGGCAACATAGTGAGACCTCATGTCTTAAAAAAAAAAGTTATATGATGATTTTTGACTGTGCAGGGGTCAGTGCTCCAACTCCATGTTGTTCAAGGGTCAACAGTATATTATAAGCAGAATCTAAAAAAGTGGAACTCATCAAAACATGAAGTACAATGGCAGTTGCCAGGGAATGGGGGTGGGGGAAATGGGTAGATTTTGACCAAAGGACACAAACTTTCAGTTATAAGATGAACATTTTTCTGGACTCTAATGTATAGCATAGGTGATAATGTATGTATTAATTAATTTGATTGTAGTAATCATTACACAATGTATTAGGTTGGTGCAAACATAACTGCACCAACCTAAAATATGTATATCAAATCATTACATTGTATACCTTAAGTATATACAATCTTCATCAATTAAGTAAATAAAATAAAATGGTCAGGTGAGTTTAATAATTAAGAGTCTGAAAGAGGGAAAAGTCAGTTAAGATTTTGCTTGTAGTTAGAGAATAAATAGAGCCAAATATGTAAAATTTCCTTGTTCAATTAAAAATCATTAAAAAACTAGCACCAATGTGAATGTATGCTAATTGTGCAATGGTTTTGTACAGTGTGATAATCTACAAGTTCAAATACTACACAAGTATTAAAAAAACCCCAAACCATTGTGAAAATGTTTATGGTCTAGTGCTAAGTGAGTAAAGGAGACTGAAAAATTGTGCCTAAAACTATGGGTGACAACTTTCCTTCTTACTACTAAAACTTGTTTTGAGCAATAAGTAGTAATAAAATAGAAATGGAAGCATTTTAAGGCTATTAATTTTTAATCGATGACTTAAAGACAGTCACTTATTTTTTTCTAAATGATTCAAAACCTAACCAGGTGGTATGGAGGAAAACCCAGCACTTTTTGAGGAGTTTGAATAATCAAGCAATTGCCCACATCAAACAAATGAATCTCTAGGTGGAGGTTGAAAATCCCTTCTCCAAAATGCTTGAAACCAGAAATGTTTTGGATTTCGGTTTTTGGTTTTTTGTTTGTTTTTTGATTTTGGAATACTTGCACATACATAACGAGGTATCTGGGAGTGAGACCCAAGTCTAAACATGAAATTCATTTATGTTTCATTTACCTCATTAGTTCTGGAAGGTAATGTTGTATACAACATTTTAAATAATTTTTGTGTATGAAACAATGTGTACACTTGAATCTTCTGAAATAAACTTCACTATTATCATGGTTAGCAACTCAAACACCTTTCAGATTCAGGGCAGTTGTTGGATTTGGGATTTGAATTAGGGATGTTCAACCTGTTACTGAGATTTGAGGAAAGAAGGCGCTTTCCCGGAATGATGGGCCCAATAGGTAAATAGCAACTGCCAGTTAAAACGCAGAAAAGCTAAGATTGAAATATTATCAGAACTAGAGTTCCACATCCTGATTATCACTAAATGACACTTCTATGTCAAAATGCGCCAATTTTTTCTATTGCTGAAGGAGGACCTGAGATATCAACAAATTACAAATGTCCACTTAAGCTTTTAAAACTTATACCCCCCGGGTCCCTGGTTCTCTGGGTGCCATGACAACGTCCAACTAGAAAAATAAAATGAAATTACCTTTGGGCTAGAAACGTGTCTTCATTCATAGGCCCCTAGGTGTCTACTGAAGATTATATAAGCTTACAGTCACAAAATTATGTTGCATTTGTTCCATAAGCCTATTGAACACCTGTTTTGTAGCCTGGTTCCCCATGCCTGGGCATTACAAGGAATGAATAAACACAGTCTCTGCCCTGGAAGAATTACAAAGAATAGTGGTTCTACAGTGCTGAAGAACGCTGCAAAGAGCAGCGTAAATGTTAGCTTAATGGTATCTAACATAAAACTTTCTTATTTTATTATTTCTTCTGTTTTCACATTCTCATGGCAAAAAACTCAAACAATTCAGAAAAGAATAAAGAAGAAAATTTAAAACTCTCTGAAATCCTACCATCAAGAAATAAGCATCACTAACACTTGGTGAACATCTTTCTTAAGCATTCATGTATTAAATACATGAGACTTACACTGTAAATGCTATTTTTTTTTTTTAACTCAGTGCTATTTTTCAACCGCCCTTTCCTAAGCAGCAGCATGTAGTAGATCTCAAAAGATGTGGGATCTTTTTTACATGTGATGTCAGCTATTATCATTTACATGCCTTGGCCTGTCATAAAAGTCTGCAGAATCTAACTCAAGCCACCTCTGTTCATTCACCTCCACCTTATCTTGTAGGTGCTGCTTCTTGTCCTAGTGTGGAAGGGACCCTGACCTTGAAATTGAAAGGACTTGCTTCTGGTGCTGACCCTTTTCTGACCCTTGGCCATCACTTAAGCCTCCCTAAGTTCCGATGTTCTCTTCTGTAAAACTAGGGTTGTAAATATTTAACCTGCCTGCCTTCTTCCCTTTGGCTATTTCCTCTACTAAAAACTGGGCTCCTTGACCTCCAGGAATCTACAGGCCAGTGTGGGAGACAGGTAAGAAAAAAGGAAATTGCAAAACACTGTCAAGGGCTACCTCTACCCTAATACCCTAACAGTTTGTTCTCAACTCAGTATCTAGAGTGACTCTTTACATACATAAATCAAATCTTGCCACTTGTATTAGTCTGTTCTCATGCTGCTAATAAAGACTAGGTAATTCATAAAGAAAAAAAGGCTTAATGGACTCACAGTTCCACATGGCCGGGGAGGCCTCACAATCATGGCAGAAGGCGAAGGAGGAGCAAAGGCACTTCTTACATGGCGGCAGGCAAGAGAGTGTGTGCAGGGGAACTGCCCTTTATAAAACCATCAGATCTTATGAGACTTGTTCACCATCATGAAAACAGCAATGGGAAAAACCCACCCCCATGATTCAATTACCTCCCACTAGGTCCCTCTCATGACACGTGGGGATTATGGAAGCTGCATTTCAAGATGAGATTTGGGTGGGGACACAGTCAAGCAATATCACTACTTCTCTATCAAAAAAATATTTCAGTGGCTATGAACTCATTCAGAATAAAAACCAATGTCCTCACCATGCTCTCTGAGGGCCTTTGTGATCTGGTCACCCATTACCAATCTGTCCTCACTCCTGCCACTATGTTCCTCCCTCACTCTACCTCAGCCACACTGACCACCTTGCTGTTCCTCAAGATCACTAGGCATGCTTTTCCCTCAGAGCCTTCGCACTGGCTGTCCCCGTCTGCAATGCTCTTCCCCAAGATATCAGAATGATTTCCTGCTTGACCTATTTCAAGTCTTTGCTCATTTGTAACTTTCTGAGTAAGGCCTGCTATGACCATTCTATTTAAAATGGAAATCCCACTCTGCTGAAGCCATCCGGATCTCCCTTGCCTCCTTCTCTAGTACCACTTGCTAACCTTCTATATGTATCACTCCTTATTCTCCTTATTGTCTTTCTCCTTGACTAGAACATAAGCACTACAAGGGCAAACATTTTTGTATGCTTTGTTTCCTGATATTTCTATCTAGAACTATGTCTAGTGTAGATTTCAAACAAATGCTTGTTGAATTAATTGGACAGAGCTGAACAGAGAATGGAAGGTGGGAATACTGCCTTGTCACACAACTCTGGGCGCATGGACTACATGGGCGCACATGTAGTCCAAGTGATGGCATCTCCTGGAATTGTGCAACTGCACAGGCTTCACAGCTGTGCGGCAACTCCAACAACAACCATGGAATTACTCTGTCAAAGAGTATGAATTGTCAAATAAAAATATTTTTTTCTGGTAATGAAAAATTATAAAAGCATAAAAGGAGAAAAAAATCATCCCAAATTCTTCAACCTAGTGACAATACCTCTATTAATATTTGCTGAACATCTTTCTAGACACTTCCGTACTGATATGTAAACATACAAGTCTTCATTTTGCATAAGTGACATCATACCATAAATGCTATACTAATATCTGCTTTTGTTTTTACCCAACAGTATATTATGATGAACTCTCTGTGTCAGTAAATACAAATCCATATCATCTCTTTAAACCAGGGGTCTGCAAATTAAGGCTCATAAACCAAATTCACCTGTTTTTTTTTTTTTTAAACAAAGTTTTATTGGAACATGACCATGCTGATTCCTTTATGTACTATCTATGGCCATTTCTGTGCTACAATGGCAGAATTGACTATTTCTGACAGAAACCATATGGCCCACAAATCTACAATACTTACTATCTATTCCTTTACAGAAAAGTTTGCCAGCCCTGCTTCATGGCTGAGTATTAAATGGTATGAAAATATTCTATTTGAATTATTCCTCTATTAGAACACATTTGGCTTGTTCCTATTTTTGTTAAATAGGTCATATATACATCTTTTGACTCATGTCCAGTATATCACCTTAGGATAACTTCCTAGAAGTGAATTGGCTGGGCCAGACATGAACTCTGTAAAGGTTCTTGATACACATGATTAAAATGCCCACAGCATGGAAACCTCATCTATTTCTGTGCCTTTGTATTTTCTTTGTATAGTTTGGTTTTGTTTAGTTGGCTCAAGTAAAATTAGCTCCTTTTGAAAACATTCAGCTTGTAGGAACTCAACTAAAGGTATTAGGAATTTCCATCCACAACCTGGCCAGGAATTTGCCAGAGGCCAAGAAAACTCCTGTCCAGGTAGCTCCAAAGAGGCCAGGGATCTAGTGAGGAATGGAGAAGAGGAGAGGCTGAAAACTTAGAAGACAGCAGCCAGGAACTGATGCAGGATCCTTTGACCCTGTCAAAAGATCTGAACTCTGGGCTACATCTGTCCTTTTGACCCCATCCAATTACTGAGAGTTTAGCCATCCATGCTCCACACAACTGTAGCTTTTCTTCTCCTTCTGTGCACCTGTATCTCTGTCTCATTAGATTGCTCTGAATTTTGTTATTGATTATCTAGGATATAAATACAACCAACTTTTTGCCTATTTCCCAATTGTTACAGCTGGTAGAAATAATCAGCACAAAATAAAACTGACAACAGACGACATCACACATGGCAATATTCCTATTGATTAAAAATGGACAGATGGCTCACATTGTTTTAATAAAATTTATTCAATTTTTATTTTTTATTTCAATAGCTTTAGGGATACAAGTGATTTTTTGTTCCATGGATGAATTGTACAGTGGTGAAGTCTAAAATTTTAGTGCACCCATCACCTAAGTAGTGTATATTGTACCCAATATGTAGTTTTTTATCCCTCATGGCTCACCCACCTTCTCCCTCTTTTGATTCTCAAATGTTCAATGTATAACTCTCAATGTCTTTGTATCCTTATAGCTTAGCTCCCACTTATAACTGAGAACACACAGTATTAGGTTCTCCATTCATAAGTTACTTCACTTAGAATAATGGCCTCCAGTTCCATCCAAGTTGCTGCAAAAGACATTTTCTTGACAAAATTTAGACTTGCAAAATTTGATGTCAGGGAGATTTGGATTTGTCAAACAAAAGCAAAAATTGCAGTGGTTGAAACTAAATAAGGAAAAATTAATGTGGTACAAAAAACTGATCAAGAATCTAATTTGGTGTAAAAACAATGAAAATAAGAAAAGAATTGCAAGTGAAAAGAAATTTCAATGAATAAAAATAAACACAGCAAACATGGAAACATGGCTTTGCTGCGTGGTACAGAATATCAATCAAGGGATTAAACTGGCTTGAGATTGTGCTGGAAAATATTTCTTGATGAAAGCCACCTATGTTGGGGCATGAAATTTCTTTAACTTATAGCTAAGACAAATAACTTCTACTCATTACTGGACTTTTCTCATTAGCCAATTTTTCACAAGAATTTTGGGGTCTCTGAAATCACTAAAGCCTCAAGAAAAAGGAAAATGAAATCTCCTATCAGTTGCTCTGTGCAGAACCTGTTTTGCAAGCAAGTGATATCCAATTTTAACACTTCTCACACTGACCTTACCATTTTTTAGAAGATAAACAAATTCTGCACAGAAATTAAGTATTATGTACTTTTAACAATTCCAGGGAGGTACACATTACTGTACCATTTCAAAGTCTTTTTATAGTGTACATTTAATAGCAAATAAGAGAATATTTTACAATTTGATTACATAATTTTACATGCGAGTTTTGTTGGGTTTATGGACCATATTATTTTTTACCCATCTACTGTATTTCTTTAATAGGCTTCTGGTGAGGATTTTATAACGTTATGCTAGTTTGTCTTATTTTATTAGAATATTATTTTATTGAAGATTTCCTATATCAAAAAAAGCAGAAAAGTAAATACAAAAATTAGAAATCAGCCATGGCCTCTATGGAGTGCAGTCACCAATGTGCAAATACCAGAAGCAAAGTATTTTTGTTTTATTTGTATTGTTATGGCTCCCGTGGTGACCTCATTTAAAGACACTGTTCCCAAAGTTGAATTATGTATGAAAGCAAATACGGGAGACAGGAAGCAGGAAAGGAAAAGTGCAAAATCAATAAAGCAACAACTCAGACACCATGAATTATCTCGTTATGTTTTCCCCCTCATCAGGATTGACTCAAGGCCAGGGCTGCAAAATACTGAGAAAGACCAGTTAAAAACTAAGCTGTCTGAAATGACTGTGGTCACACAGGTGAAATTTGGTTTTCTTAAGAGTAAAAAGAAACTTGTTGGCTTCTTGAGGGCAGAAATATTGTAGTATCTCTATATATTGCCAACTAGCTCTTAGTAAAGAGCTTAGCTTAGTAAAGAGCTAGTATAGCTCTTTTTGAATAAATGAATGGGTGAGGAAAAAATAATGCACAAATGAAAATCTGTCATTAAATACTTGGGACTTGTCTAGTCTTGCTCAGTGGTTCTCAACCTTGACTGCACATTAGAATCATTTAGAGTTATTTTTTTCTTCACTTTTTACTGATGTATTATATATAGAAAAGTACATATATCTAGGGGAGCTTTTAGAAACTGCTAATGCCCCCTATAATAGTTAAAATTTAAAATACTGACAATATCTGATGTTGTGGCAAAAATGTAGGACAACTGAACACTCATATATCACTGGTGGAAGTGCAAAATAGTACAACTACTTTGAAAAATGTTTTGGAAGCCAGGCGCAGTGGCTCATGCAATCCCAGCACTTTGGGAGACTGAAGCGGGAGGATCACGGGGTTAGGAGTTCAAGACCAGGCTGGCCAACATGGTGAAACCCTGCCTCTACTAAAAATACAAAAATCAGCAGGGCATGGTGGCACGTGCCTGTAATCGCAGCTACTCTGAAGGCTGAGGCAGGAGAATTAGGAGAATTGCTTGAACCTGGGAGGTGGAGGATGCAGTGAGCCAAGATCACGCCACCGCACTCCAGTCTGGGAGACAGAGTGAGACTCTGTCTTGGGGGGGGTGGGGTGGGGGAAAGAAAGAAAAATGGTTTGGAAGTTTCTTACAAAGTTAAACAGATGCTTACCATATGACCCAGCAATTCCACTCCTATGCATTTACCCAAGAGAAATGAAAATATATCTGCACACAAGGACTTTAATATGAGTGTACATAGAAGCTCTATTCATAACGGTCAATACGTGGAAACAGCCCAGATATCCATCAACAGGTAAATGGATAAACAAAATGTGGTACCTCCATACAATGAAATACTCATCAGTAGTAAAAAAGAATAAACTGTGGATATATGTAGCAATATGATGACTCTCATAGACATGCTGAGTGAAAGAAGCCAGACTATTAGATTTTGTTTAGATGAAATTATTGAATAATTACCATTAACCTATAGTAACAAGCCAGATCAGGGGTTGCCTGGGATGAAATGTGGGGTATTTGAGGATGATGGAATTATTCTATATTTGATTAGAGTGGTGTTTATAGGGAGGATATTTGTCAAAACTCATTGAACTGTACACTTAAATGAATTTTGTTGTGTATAAATCATACCTTGGAAAGACTGATTTAAAAAAAAAAAAAGTTGACACCCAGACTCCACCTCAGACCAAATAAATTAGAATCTCTAATGGAATCCAGACAATGGATCTATTTAAAAGAGCTCCCTAAGTAGTTTGATGTGTAGGAAGAGTTGAGAACCAGTGGCCCTAACTTTAAGAGAATATTGGGTGGAAAATAAAACAAAAAAAATTTTTTTAAAGAGTGACATGAAGGATCATGGATGATTTTTATTTCCTTCTTTAAGCTACTCTGTATTTTTGGATTTTTTGCCATCATGAATTATGTGCATAATTTTAAAAGACAGTGTTATTTTATTTATTTACCTATTTTATTCCTCTCAACCTCTCCAATTTTGCCCTATCATTCATTTTGGTTCATCGTATTTGTTCAGATAAGCCATTATGTGACATTCATTCATCGAAAGCTGATTAACTATCCTATGCAAAGGACTGTTTTAGGAATTGAAGGAGCAAAAAACAACAAGTAAATCTACTCCAGGCAATCGAAGGCATAGGTGACACAGATGCACACATTTATTGTTATAAGGATCTCCAAATGTTACAGTAGCACAAAGAAGACAAGAGATAAGATTATGTGTTTCCAGAAAACGGTGTGGAAATTTCTTTAAAAACGTAAAATGTACCTAATATAGGACCTAGCCATTCAATTCCTGGGTGTTTACTCAAAAGAAATAAAAGCATACATCTACACAAAGACTTATACACTAATGTTAGTAGCAACTTTATTTGCAATAGCCCCAAACTGGAAATAGCCCAAATGCTCATCAGAAGAAGAATGGAAACACAAATTGTGGAAAATCCTTATTATGAAATACTACTCAGCAATAAAAAGGAAGAAACTATTGATATATGCAACAACATGGATGAATCTAAAAATAATTATGAGGAATGAAAGAAGCCACAGACCAAAGGGTATATACTGTATGATTCCATTTATACAAACTTCTAGAAAGCTTGAACTAATTTATAGTGACAGAAAACAGATTACTAGTTGAGGGTGGGGTGGGGAATGAATTACAAGGAGATGATGGCAATGTTTCTTATCTTCACTGTTGTGGTGGTTTCACAGTTGTATATATATGTCAAAATTCAGCAAATTGTACAATTTAAATATGTGCAGCTTACGTACAATAATTATATTGCAAGGAAGCTATTAAAATTAAAAAGAAGGATGGAAAAAAGAAAAAGTGAAACCGACAAGGCTGCGAATGGGCCTGAATGAGACCCATGGCATCCAATTTGTATCTCTGTCAACAATAGAGAACCATTTTGTGGGTCTGAGGTAGGGAGAAGAATCTGGTGACTTCCTAGACTTTAGAGTCTGTTACTAATAGGAGAAGCAGTCAGTGGAGAGGAGGACACTTGGTATGGGCCTTCTTTGAACCTTGAGAAGAACCTGCTTGGATGGCAGACATACCAAGAAAACATGGGGCAGAGTCCCAGCACTTCCTCTTCTCATTGATTCTTTGGATTAAGCTAAAGTGATTTTAATCACTTATTCAACAAACAAAAAGGTACCAAGACCTTTTAGTGGGGGAAAGAAGAGTCTCTTAATGGTGCTGGGACAACGGAATATCCACATACAAAAGAATAAAGCCGAGCCCCTAGTTCATACTATATAAAAAGTTAACTCAAAATGAATCAATAACATAAATATAAAAGCTAAAAATTCCACCTCTTAGAAGAAAACATAGGTATAAATCTTCATGACAGTGGATTTGGCAATAGATTATTACATATGACACCAAAAGAATAAAAAACAAAAAGAGATATATTGTCAAAATTTAAAAATTGTATGCATCAAAGGAAAGACATTACCAAAAAAATAAAAATCCAGCCTACAAAATGGGTGAAAATATTTGTGAATCATATCTTTGATAAGGATCTAATATGGGGAACATACATATAAACAACTTTTAACAATTCAACTACAAAAAAACAAACAATCCAATTAAAAAATGAACAAAGGACTGAATAGATACTTCTATAAAGAATACAGACAAATGGCAAACAACATGTGTTACAAATGTTCAATATCATTAGTCATAAGGGAAATGCAAATAAAAGCCACAATAAAGTATCACTTCACAACCTCTAGGATGGCTATACTTTCTTAAAAATGGAAAATAACAACTGCTGGTAAGAAATTAGAACTTGTACATTGCTGGTTGTAATGTAATATGGTTCAGCTACTGTGGAAAACAGTATGGCAATCTCTCAAATGATTAAACACAGAATTACCATATGACCCTTAAGTTCACTTCTATGTGGATACCCAAAAGAATTAAAAATAGGAACTCAACAAACAATAATAGATGCTGGTGAGGTTGCAGAGAAAAGGGAACACTTATACACCATTGGTGGGCGTGTAAATTAGTTCAACCATTATGAAAAGCAGTACGGCAATTCCTCAAACAGCTAAAAGTAGAACTACCATTTGACCCAGCAATCCTATTGCTGGGTATATACCCAGAGGAATATAAATCATTCTACTCTAAAGACACATGCATACAAATGTTCACTGCGGCACTATTCACAATAGTAAAGACAAGGAATCAACCTAAATGCCCATCAATGACAAATTGGATAAAGCAAATGCGGTACATATACACTATCGAATACTATGTAACTATAAAAAAGGAACAGGATCATGTCTTTTGCAGGAACGTGGATGGAGCTGGAGGCTATTACCCTCAGCAAACTAACACAGGAGCAGAAAACCAAATACTGTATAAGTTCTGACTTATAAGTGGGAGCTAAATGATGAGAACTTATGAATACAAAGAAGGAAACAAAGGCACTGGGGTCCACTTGAGCTGGGAGGGTGGGAGGAGAGAGAGGAGCAGAAAAGGTAACTATTGGGTACTGGGCTTAATTCCTGGGTGATGAAATAATCTGTACAACAAACAACGCCATGACATGAGTTTATGTAACAAACCTTCACATGTACCCCCAAACCTAAAATAAAAGTGTTAACAAAAAAAAAAGAAAATAGGGACTCAAATTCAAGTACATGTGCACACATGTTTATAGCAGCACTACTGACAATAACCAAAAGGTAGAAACAGTCTAAATGTCCAACAGGGTGAATGGATAAACAATGTGGTATATTCATAGAATGGAATATTATCCAACCATAAAATAATGAAGTAGGCCAGGCACGGTGGCTCACACCTGCAATCCCAGCACTTTGGGAGGCTGAGTGGGTGGATCACGAGGTCAGGAGATTGAGACCATCCTGGCTAACATGGTGAAACCCTGTCTCTACTAAAAATACAAAAAATTAGCCAGGCGTGATGGCGGGTGCCTGTAGTCCCAGCTACTGGGGAGGCTGAAGCAGGAGAATGGTGTAAACCCGGGAGGCAGAGCTTGCAGTGGGCCGAGATTGCGCCACTGCACTCCAGCCTGGGGAACAGAGCGAGACTCCGTCTGAAAAAAAAAAAAAAAAAAAGGGAATGAAGTATTTGATACATGCTACAAAGTATGCTAAGTGAACAACATACTAAGTGAAAGCAGACAAAAGTTCACATACTATATGATTCCACTTATATGAAATATCCAGAAAAAGTAAGAATGCTTATTGGTAGTTTCCAGTGATTGCAGGTGTAGTGGGATGGGGAAAAATTGCTTAAAGGTATTTTTACTTTGGCATGATGATTCATCATGGTAGAGCAGATATACAAAGGAGAAAGGGAAAATAATCAAACCTTGTAACTACAGGAAAATACTAAACTGCAATGATAAACAGTAAGACAGAAAGAAATGAACAAAGGATATGCAAAACAACCAGAAAATAATTAACAAAATGACAGGATGGTTCAACATATGCAAACCAACTTAAATATGATACATCACATTGACAGAGTGAAGAACAAAAATCATCTGATCATCTCAACAGATGCAGAAAAAGCATTTGATAAAATTCAACAGGGCTTCATGATAAAAACTCTCCACAACTCAGATGTAAAAGGAACATATCTGCTGGGCACGGTGGCTCAAGCCTGTAATCCCATTTGGCGAGGGCTCGCGAGACCCGGCGCCCGGATGCACAAGGTCATGGAGATCCGGAGGACCGATCCTGGCTAACCACAGTGAAACCCCGCGTCTGCCTACCAAAAAAAGGCAAAAAGCTAGCCGGGCAACTTCGCACGAAAGGTGGCGGGGCGGGCTGTAGTGCGCCAGGGCTACCGCCTCGGCAGGCTGGAGGCATGGAGAATGGCTGTAAACGCGCGGGGAAGCGGAGCTTGTCAGTTGGAGATTTTTTTTTTTTTTGGGAGATCCGGCGGTCCACTGGGGGCACTCCAGCCTGGGCCGACCAGAGCCAACGACCTCGCGTGCTCAAAAAGAAAAAAAAAAAAAAAAAAAAAAAAAGGAGCCATATCTCACACAATAAAACGCGTCCATATATGAGGAAAAAAACCCATTAGGGCCACATAGCATAGAGCCAACATCATACTGAACAGAGAAAGTTCAAAGCTTTTCCTCTAAGATCTGGAACAGAGTATCCACTTTCACAACTTTTATTCAGCATAGTACCAGAAGTCCTAGCCAGAGCAATTAGGCAAGAGAAAAAAATAAAGAGCATCCACACTGATAAGGAAGAAGTCAAACCGTCCCTGTTTGCAGATGACATTATCTTATATATACAAAACCCTAAAAACTCCACCAAAAAACTTTTAGAAGTGTTAAATGAATTCAGTAAATTTGCAGTACACAAAATTAATATACAAAAAACAGTAGAATTTCTATGTACCAACAACAAGCCAGCAGGAAAAAATAATCAAGAAAGCAATCTCATTTATAATAATAGGTACAAAAAATAAAGTAGGAATAAATTTAACCAATGAAGTAAAAGACCTCTACGAGGAAAACTATAAAAAACTTATGTAATAAATTGAAGAGGACACAAAAAAGTGTCATGGATTGGAAGAACTAATATTGTTAAAATGACCATTCTGCCAAAAGTGATCTACAGATTTCATGTAATCCCTGTGAAAATGCCAAAGACTTCTTCATAGAAATTGGGAAAAAAAGGGCCGGGCGCGGTGGCTCAAGCCTGTAATCCCAGCACTTTGGGAGGCCGAGACGGGCGGATCACGAGGTCAGGAGATTGAGACCATCCTGGCTAATACGGTGAAACCCCGTCTCTACTAAAAAAATACAAAAAACTAGCCGGGCGCGGTGGCGGGCGCCTGTAGTCCCAGCTACTCGGGAGGCTGAGGCAGGAGAATGGCGGGAACCCAGGAGGCGGAGCTTGCAGTGAGCTGAGATCCGGCCACTGCACTCCAGACTCCAGCCTGGGCGACAGCGCGAGACTCCGTCTCAAAAAAAAAAAAAAAAAAAAAGAAATTGGGAAAAAAAAAATCCTAAAATTCTATGGAACCACAAAAGACTCCAAGTAGCCAAAGCAATGCTGAGCAAAAAGAATAAAGTTGAAGGCATCACACTAGCAAAATTCAAAATATACTGCAAAGCTATAGTAACCAAAACACCATGGCATATTGAAGAGATCTCTGCACTCTCATGTTTATTGCAGTACTACTCATAATATCCAAGATTTGGAACCAACCTAAGTATCCATCCATCAACAGACGAATAGATAAAGAAAATGTGGTACATCTACACAAGGGAGTACTACTGAACCATAAAAATGGATGAGATCCTGTCATCTGCAACAACATGGATGGAAACAAGAACATTATGTTAAATGAAATAAACCAGGCAAGGAAAGACAAATAAATGTCTTTATTCTCACTCATGTGGGAGCCAAAATAATTGCTAAAGAGTAGAACAGTAGTTAACAGAGGCTATAGAGAGTGAGTGTTGGGGTTGTGGGGTGGGTATTAGGGGAGGTTGTTTACTGGATACAAAAATACAGTTAGAAGGAATAAGTTCTAGTGTTTGACAGCACAATAGGGTGACTATAGTTAACAATAATTTACTGTGTAGTTCCAAATAGGTAGATTAGGAATGCTCCCCACACAAAGAAATGATAAATGTTTGAGGTGATGGATATCCCAATTAACCTGATTTGATCACCACACATTGTATGGAAATACCAAATTGTCACATGTATCCCATAAATATATGTAATTATTATGTATTCATAAAAAATATTTCTTTTGATTTGTAGAGTCTATCTATGATATAGTAGAAAAAGCCCAGATGTAAAGTCTCATGTAAAGTTTTTATCTGAATCCCAAGGTATATAAATTTAAGAAAATCACACCTAAAATCTAGACACGTCTAGCCCTTCAAAGGAGTTGATGAAGACCAAATGAAATCATATATGTGAGGTAGCTCTGAAAGCCCTAAAATCCTATACAAATATCAGGGAGTATGCATGTGATGAGAAGAATGGGATATGAAATCCTGCCTGCCACCTCCAGCATTTTATGAAGGAAAAACAGAAATTGTGCTTAGGGAATGCTGGCCTAGGTACAATGATTTCACTCACTTAGTGTTCTACTCATTTAAGGTCCTCTCAGAAGAAGAAAGGGAACCATTCTAGAACATATCCTGAAGAGCCTAGAATAATGAGCTTCTTCCTATTACCAAAGAAGGTACACAAAAGACTACATTTCAGGACACAGCCATTCACCAAACCATGGCTGTTCTGTACACAGACCACTTGTGAAGTTCTAGTTACTGAAATGTAAAGGCTAGAGAAAACTTAGGTGGGTTTGAGTGGGAGGCAGATAGGTGGGTTTGAGTGGTGGATGGGAAGCTAACCACATTGATGTATTGCCCAATTTAATCTCATACTAATCTTATAGATACTAGTATTGTTGTTTTACAAAGCAGGAAACTGAGGCTCAGTGAGCTTGTCCAAGCTTACTCGGGAAGAATTTGGGGCCAGGATTTAAAGTTCACTCTTTTTTATGACATTCTAGTACCTAAGTGATCAGATGTATTTAAGAATGTTCATAGCAGCATAGTTTGTACAGCAATCAACCAATCAACACAATTTCAACGTTTTTTTGTTTTTGTTTTTGTTTTTTGAGACGGAGTCTTGCTCTGTCACCCAGACTGGAGTGCAGTGGCCGGATCTCAGCTCACTGCAAGCTCCGCCTCCCGGGTTCCCGCCATTCTCCTGCCTCAGCCTCCCGAGTAGCTGGGACTACAGGCGCCACCACCTCGCCCGGCTAGTTTTTTGTATTTTTTAGTAGAGACGGGGTTTCACCGTGTTAGCCAGGATGGTCTCGATCTCCTGCCCTCATGATCCGCCCGCCTCAGCCTCCCAAAGTGCTGGGATTACAGGCTTGAGCCACCGCGCCCGGCCAATTTCAACGTTTTAAATCTTAAAATGAAAAACAAAATCCAATTGTCCCCCAGCAAGGGAAATGATAAACCACAGAATATTCAACTGATACAACTAAAAAGCAGTGAAAATAAATACAATCCCCCAGTCAACACGGATGAGTATAACAGTGTGCCAAAAAAAAATCCAAAAAAAAGAAACAAAAAAACAAAAAAACATGATATCCACTCTGCCCCCTCCCACTCGAGCCTAGTCCCTCACCCTTGGCTTGTCTGCACTTGGCCTTGGAATCCAGCTTTGCCTTTGTAATCACTCCATCCTATCACTCACTTCTGGCCCCAAGTCTTGGTTTTCAGACTTTTTATTCAATCCATTTCAGCCCAATCATGAGTCACTTTTGCCTATGGACAACTGGCACTCCCGGGCACAGGCTTGGCAGGGGAAGATGAATTCAGTGAATTAGGCCAATGAAATCCTTTATGAAAGTCATAATGAACCTGACAGGACTGTTTCTATCCTGAATCCAGGGGTAGCTTGAGATGATATGTGAGATCCTCATCTGAGGCAGTATTTCTCAAAGTATGTGCTACAGAGGTCAGAATCACCTGGGGCACATGTTAAAAACGCAGATTACTAGGCCCATCCAGAGCATTAGAATAGGAGCATCTGAGAATGGGGCCCAGGATTTGGCATCTCTGAAAAACACCCCTGATGATAGTTCTGATGCTCTTTGATTTCCCTGTAAAATTGGCATCATTGAGGAAACCTGCCCTATCAAATATTGGGCAGATCTAATCTAATCATGGATGCAACTCTGGATGGTGAGCATATGGGTTTTTTTGTCAGACAGACACATCACCAACCAGAATGATGAGCAGCAACCAAGTCATGTTCAGAAAAAAAAAAAAAAGTGCAGGGTCCAACTTTTCTCATATAGCGGGTGTACTACTTAAATACTGTTCAGATTTTACTCTCACAGTGAAACCACTCCAACACTAGGTAGGGGATCAGCATAGGTAAAAACAAAGAGAAAATGTCCTCTGCATTTTAAATTACCTCTCTCCATTGGCCCAGTCAGATTTATGGAGAGTATGGAGGAGGTGGGGAGAGTCAAACCAAAAATTTTAAACGAATGTACAAGGGCAGAGGGGACATGTCCACTTTAACAGCTGGCCTGGCTGTATTAGTATCAACTCTGCCTTTCTTCTATAGTAGAGTTCCATCTAAGATTGAGCCAGAATGGTGTGTCTCTATCCATTTTATTTTGGGCAAAGACAAAAGATGTGCTTAGAGCCTTAGTGTACTTTTGCTAGATTTGTTTTCTGTAAAAAAGAACTAATTAAGGATTATAAAACCTCCAACTTTCTCAAGTGCTTGAAATGTTACTATTCCTTCAAATTTATAAAGAGCTTTCATGACCTGAATATCCCAGTCATGCAAGCATTTGTTCTATTGTTAAAGACTCAGTGAACTGGTATCTGTAAATTTTATATGTGGGAAAAGGCACATTCCTGGCATGCAGCCTAAATGGAGGTGCACATAACATCCAAAGCCTTGCCTTGGGAAAATGAACTAGAGACTCAACTAGAAAACTTTGTTTCAGACCAGTTAAAAATGTAAAATATAGCTACCATAGAGTTTAATTGTACAGTGGTAGTTTCAGTTTCTGTATCAGGAGACAATTTTTTTGCATTTTCTTGGGATTGGCCCACAGCTACAGCCATATCGGACAGATGTTTTTAACTCTAAACGCAATGTAGAATTACCTATCATTTCTTTGCTATGCAGATTGAATATTTTGCATGAGCATTCAAAAACGCCTGTTTATAGTTTGAACTTCTTATGTCTATTGTTTTCTACTACCAAATGTACTGTCTACAGATGGAAAACTCAGTCTTTGATGGGTGGTGAGGAATTGCTCACAACCATCAGTTACACACAGAGAGACATACGACACGTAATGTTGGGAAGGGCTAGATTACACAGTTATCAAAATATGTACAGGAGCAATCCTCATCTAGAAGAAGTGTTTCAGGGATTCCAAATGATCATACTCAACAGCTGGCCCTATTTGCAAGACTTGGTCAATGGAAAATACTGCTACTTTTCTCTCCCTTATGTTTCCCTACCTTCTCTATTGCCATCTTTGTGAAAGCAGAGTAGCACGCTGTCTTATCATTGCTGCTCCTTATTACCCTCAATTGACAGCAATGAAAGCAGGCAAGGTGATTAAGCAATGTGGCAGCCCATCATTACCAGTTTACCTTTAAAGAGAGCCAATAGAATTTTAGTGAAAAGGGGCCAGAGGTGCTTTATGACTAGAGGGAACTGCCGTGGCGTATTAATTTTTAAAAGTCAATGACTTCCTTGTAAGATGGGTACTATCAATTTTGAAGTTATTTTGAATTAAAGGTAATCTGATTTTAGAGAAAGAAAAAAACAACTTGCAGAATACATTTATGGAGGTGACCCACCCTTTTAGAGTTGCTTGATTTTGCCATTAACTTGAACTTTTTACAAAAAAGTGCTGAATGGTATTTTTCAATTCTAAAGATTTGATTTTGTCTTAAGAATTTACTACTAAACCACAAACATGCTTGAGATAAGCTGATGTAAAGCAACTATCTTAAGGTATATGTAAGTCTAATTTTGGGGTCTGAAAATACTACAAGCTTACTGAGCTTGTGCTATAACCAAATATTCTGGATAACAGATAGTATATATGTAACCATAGATATATGCATATACACACACATATGTATACATATGTACACATATGCACATTTAAGAATTACTAATTTTTAGCCTATTAGACACTAAACATCACAATTTAATCTTTGGTGATGCAGAAAGCACTGGTATCCTGCAGAATCTTGGAGTCAACTTTCTGGTTATGAATCAGTAAGCTTACTGATGAAATATAGGAGTGTCTGAGGGGAGAATTTCCTCCACTGGGCTCAGCTTATAGAACTGAGAGTACTAGAACTACAGCTAGAAGAGGTGGGAAGTACTGATTTTTTAAATTGCATCCATATGAAGTACATGCAATACAAAAAATTTAAGCTCTATTAAGCAACCGCAATATCCCTAAATAAAAGGTCTCGAGATTAGGCCCAAAGTGTAGACAAAATGTTTCATAGGATCCAAATTGAAAGGGACCTTAGCCGTGAGATAGCAAGAGTCAGACGTGTTCGTCAGCATTCCTACTCGGCACTGCTGTTCATGCATCTCTTAAATTTCTCTTTGTACCTGAATTTCTTTTATGAGCGAACTCTGCCAGATTAGTAAAATGAACTCTATACTTTTACATTTTAAGAATCTAAACCTTGTTACACAGTTCCCAACTCCCCACCATTTTAGATTACATCAGAAAGCCAAAAACACTTTTGAAGAAAAAAAGTTTATTTTTATTCATGTATGCAAAGACAGTATCAGCAATAGGTAGAAGCATATTTCTACGTCTAGAGTTAATTTTCCATTTTGAAAGATTCAGGACTTCATCTCTTTTACCCTTACTCTTTTAAATGCTTCACTCTAACACACACAAAAATTTATTCCCTTACTTTTCCTTAAGGTCATATTGGAATAATTAGAATTAGCTTTTTAGAATATAGGTATCACTTATAGTAAGCTGGAGATTTAATCACAGAATGATACATGTCAATGTTATAGCACCAAAAAAACTACAGTTAATTTTTAAATGGACAAATTCAGGGTGCTTTCAATTTCTGAGGTGTAATAAAGCCCTCTTGGGAATTCTAAAGTTAAAAGACTCTTTTCTTCAGATTCAGAATGAAAATTTTGAGGAATTGTAGACCCCAGTGAGCACTAGTAATACGGCTCATAGTAACTACATTAAGTTAGAGTCTCTACGTTTTAGGGAAGAAGCCACTGAAACAAGGGCCAGAAAGCCACTTTAAACTCATGTCCATGGCAGATCAAATGATACTGATACAACTATTTACCTTAGAAAGGTATTATATCCCATTGCTACCATTCCAGGGTTTAGCCCTTCAACTGCTCTGCTCATACAGCTACTTCCATTCTTTACATCACCAGTTCTAGAAGCAAACCTCCTGAAAGACAAGTGACAAATGCTGGAAAAGAAAGACTGGGTAGAGCAAAAGGGCTCTGGTGCTCTAGCTGTTTGTCACAACGTAAATGAAGACACCACCTAATCTAGAAACAACGTTAACTTTTAACTCTAGCACATTCTTGAGATTACTTATTAAACAACTTTTGTGGTTTAGAAATACCAAAACTACCTACTTTGACTCTTCTGGACATATTTTACTTTACAAAAGGAAGTATAACAGACTAAATCTATTTATAGCAAGTAACTAATATTTCAATGTTTTATAAAACAATTCCTTTCAGATACTCTGATTAACCTCTAAGTGACATAAAAAAGTTGCAGCATTCTTTAATACCAATATTTTGCACAATCTGACATACAGCCAAGTTCAGCATTTCAAAGAAAAAAGTTTTTACAAAAAAGACGAATGGTGACTCATTGAGAAGCTTATGTACCTAGTAAAGTTTAGTTTGTCTTGGATTCTTTAAAAAATTAGGCCCAGAATTTTAGTTATCCTAATTACTATCCTTATCAAATAGGATATCTATACGTGGATTCTAGATAAAAGATAAAATATTTTGAATAAACATATGACCCACTGATTGGACTGTTTGCTCTGAATCTGTTTTACTGGGTTTAGATAAGAAGACTTCAATAAAGCTAAGTATATATTGAGTTCCACTGATTAAAATGCAGTTTTAAAATTCTGCTTTTGTGGTAAATTTCTAGACAAATCATAAATGCAAAGCTCAATATTGTAAATACTGTACTGCTCACAGGTACTTGTTGGAGAAGTGAAATGCTTACATTCAGACTATCAAAATTCTGACCTTTCAATATAGGGTTTTAAAACTTTTTTTTGAAAATCAGTATTTGCTTTTAAATACTTAAAATGCCAATTTAAAAAAAAATCCTTGCAGATAAATCTTAAAGTCTTCTTTCAGGTTCTTCAAATATTTTTTACTTTCATAATATATTCAACACAGAACCAGTTTCTAAATTAAACATTAATGAAAACAATTCAATTTAAGATAAAACTAGAGAGTTAATAATACAACTTATACCAGAAAGTTTGATTATGATGTACCAAAATCAGAATTCTATAATAGTGGGAAAACTTTTAGCTTAATATTCAAAACCAGCAACTTCCCATGAAACTAAAATATCCAGGACGCGATCAAACAGGATTAAGGCATTGCCGACTTCTTCTAAAGTGGATGCACTCTTTTATCCTGGAAAAGATAGAAGCGTCCTTTTACTTTACGAAAATCTGATTACTACTAAGATCGAAAGTTGTCAAAAATCTTAAACCACTTGTTTTGGAGCGGTCTAACACTAAAAATAATGAGTAAAAAGATTATCCTATTTTCGAAAGCATTCTGGTAACAGGGGATAACATTATGTACGAGGATCGCCTAGTTTATTAAACAGTTTAGTTAAAAAAAAATCAATTTTAAAAAAAGAAATCCCAGTAAACTCAGAAATAATAGGACTTAGACTCCATATAATTTTATGTACTTCTTAATAATTTTGCAGTAATGTCCCAAAGACAGCTGGTAGAAAATATAATTGTAAAAAATACTGCTTTCACTAACTGAACTGCATCTAATAGGAACCACAGCTTGCGAACAGCTCTCCAATCTGAAATTTCATGTTTTCAGGTTGAAAGATGTAAGTTTTGGCATTTAAAGACATATCATTAACCTGTGAAGATGTATCATTCTTTAGAAAGGGAACAGAAATATTTAAAATATATGCAAAACTTTATCACTCTATGTTGCCTACAGATGTGCAGACTGAAAAAAGTGAGAGGCCTTAAAAGGAGGAATGGGACTGAGCAAATGAGTAATAACATAATAGTATTTTATTTTCTACAAAGGTAACTCTGCCCTTTTTCTAGGACTTCAGTTTCGTTGTCATATAAATAAAAGTGGCTTCCGGAAGTTACCTAATCTGTCAAAAGAGTGATACCCTATTTAGCTTAAAATCTAGAAAACTAGTCACCAACATTTATCTTCAGAGGTCATGCAGGAAACAAGATTATGAAGGGACTACAGAATTAAGACAATGAAGAGTGGAATTAGCTACGGAAACAGTAAATACATTCAAAAATACCTCATGCATTCAAATGCAAAACAACAACACGCAGTCAATCAAAATAGGTCTAGGTGTCAAACAACTGCAGGATGCCAACTTCTGATTCCTCTCCCAAACAAGCAGAAAACTCTGGGAGTTTAAAGGGAGTCTTTTGTCTAATACCAGGTGAGAACTCAAGTTTAAAAACTATTTTCTGGACTGGGCATGGTGGTTCGCACCTCTAATCCCAGCACTTTGGGAGGCTGAGGCAGGAGGTTCACTTGAGCCCACGATTTCAAGACCAGCCAGGGGCAGTGTAGTAAGATTTTGTCTCTTAAAAAAAAAATCTTTTTAACTAGCAAGTATAGTGCTGCATGTCTGTAGTCCTAATTATTTGGGAGGCTGAGGCAGAAGGATCCCTTGCATGCAGGAGTTTTAGGCTGTAGTAAGCTGTGATTGTGACACTGCACTCCAGTCTAGGTGACCAAGTGAGGTCACCTCAAAAAAAAAAAAAAAAAAAAAAAAAAAAAAAAAAAAAAAAAAAAAAAAAAAAAAACAGAAAAGCAGAAGACTATCTTCTGCTTTGAAAATCATTTAAGTACTACTGTAGACACCTATGTAATCACCAGAATTTTGGGCAAGGTAAGCTGATGTACAATTTCAGTTCCTTCTTTTCTAAATTATACTATCTATGTAGAATGAAGCAACTAGAGAACAAATGTCAACTTTAAGTATGTCTACTCCCTGTTGCGAAGATGTTAAGAGCTTAATTCTGCAATGTGGGCTCTACTCCTCTACATTATACAGGAGATCCGTAATATAACCCTTTAAAAAAAGCTTAAGCTTCATCCTATATCCATTCACAGATGAAAAATAAAGCTGGTCTACTTTCTGTTTTAAGACACAAAGTGATGGTTAAACATTTCCTTTTGAAAGTAAAGTGTGTAGCCAGTTTTGACAAACTCTGGCAGTTCCACTAAAGGTTAAATATGACTTAGCAATTCCATTCCGAAGTATATAGGCAAGAGAAATAAGAACATATGTTTACATAATAACCTGTTCATGAATGTTCACAGCATTATTTCTAATAGTTAAAAAGAGGAAATAATCCAAATGTCTTTAACAGATGAACAGAATGAGGTAATAGCCATAAATAAAAAGAAATGAAGTTCTGACACGTGCTAGAATACTGATGAACCTTGAAAACATTATATGCTGAGTGAAAAAAGCCAGTCACAAAAGGCCACATTATGTATGATTCCATATACATGAAATGTCCAGGACAGGAAAATCCTTAAAGCAAGTAAATTAGTGGTTGCCTAGGGCTGCACAGGATGGGGGAAAACGGCAGGTGACTGCTAAGGTAGGGGGGTGATTTTTGGGGTGATTTAGTATTCTAAAATTGATTGTGGTCATGGTTATGCAACTTTAAACACATCAAAAACCAGTGAAATGCAAACTTTAAATAGGTAAATTGTATTACTGGTATTTCAACTATATATTTCAATAAACCTATTATTTAAAAAACACCTTCCCTTTACTAACCATAATATTTCTCTCCCATTGGACTGACCAAGTTATTTATTTTTCCTATTCATAGACTTAGAACTACAGGGACCCAGAAACCTTTAGTCCTGTACCTTCTCATTTTAGACTTGTAAAAACTGAAGCCTTAATAAGATTTATCTATACAACATGGATAGAAGGCGGGATCAGAAATCAGATCTTTCTGGAATTCAACTACCCACATTCTCTTCCACTTCACCAACTGTTTCAATCAACCTCCACTTCTTTCCATTTAACATTTTACTGCTTCACCTTACCCCTTTTCTCCCTTCACACTGTTCAAGTATATCTCCTGAGTAAACAATTTCTTTTCTTCTCTTTGATCCAATGTGCATTCTTTTTTTTTTTTTTTTTTTTTTTGAGACAAGTTCTCACTCTGTTGCCCAGGCTGGAGTACAGTGGCACAATCATGGCTCAATGCAAACTCAACCTCCCAGGCTCAAGCAATCCTCCTACCTCAGCCTCCTCTGGAGTAGTTGGGACTACAGGTATGCACCACCACAACTGGCTAATTTTTGTATTTTTTGTAGATATGGGGTTTTGCCATGTTGCCCAGGGTGGTCTTGAACTCCTGAGCTCAAGCAATTCACCCACCTCAGCCCCCAAAAGTGCTGGGATTACAGGCGTGAGCCACTGCACCCAGCCAGGATCTGCTTTCTATATCTAAAATTTTCTTTTACTATTTGGTCAAGCCAGTAAACTAACTCTCTTCTCTGGTAAACCTTTTCAATTACAAATTTCTGCTGAAGGATTCTTCCCTAAAGGTAACTACATTATATCAGGGTTCGACAGCAGAAAATACACTGCCAGGTAAAACCCACTCTGGTTTACTGTGTTATAGTCAAATGGCAACAGTTCAATTAAACGCTCTTGAGAAATCTCAAAATACATATACCACAAGGAAGATAGATACTTTAAATCTAACAAGTGTGCTTTTTAATTATGCATACTGCTCCTTTCATACCTTGAAGTAGTCATCTTGGGTAACAACAGTGTTTCTCAGTCTGTTCTCTGGATTGAATAGACAAGATACCACCGTTTGTATGCTTCGGTCCACAGATTTCTGAAACATAGAAGTTTTCAGTAATGTAAAGACGATTCTCCTTCACTCACTCTGAATAAGGGTATTTTTTTTTTTTTGATGGTTTAATGAACATACTACTTTATTTCTAAAGAAATGCTAAAAGAGGCTGGGAGTGGTGGCTCATGCCTGTAATCCCAGCACTTTGGGAGGCCAACGCAGGAGAATCACCTGAGGTCAGGAGTTCAAGATCAGCCTAACATGGTAAAACCCCATCTCTACTAAAAAAAAAATACAAAAATTAGCTGGGCATGGTGGCAGGCGCCTGTAATCCCAGCTACTCAGGAGGCTGAGGCAGGGTGAACTGCTTGAACCCAGGAAGTGGAAGTTGCAGTGAGCCAAGATCACACCACTGTACTCCAGCCTGGGAAAAACAGCGAGACTATGTCTAAAAAAAAAAAAAAAAAAAGAAAAAAAAGGAATTCATAAAAATGCGATTCATAATTCTTACCACGTATCACTCAGTATGCAAGTTTTCTGACAATCAAAGATTTTAGAACCTTAGTGACAGAATACTGGTTTAAAAAGCTGAATTTGTTAAAACCCTAGGTGAACTCCAATGTTTCAAGAAAAAATACTAAGGACAAAACTTGACAATTATACTGTAAGCTATTTTAATATTTATTTGCATTTTAAAATCGAGTATCAAATCAAGGAATTCACACTCCAACGGGACTTCTTCAGTGTTACACATATTACCAGCACATCAACTACTTCCACACTCCCACTCATTTACATATATGATTCAAGAGTGAAAGTATTATTACAGAAATTTGCTCTAATGATAAAAAGAAGAAACAACCCTGCCTAATTCAATATTTGAATACTTACTACTAACTTCACCACTGTTGGGAACTACTGCCACATATAATGTTATATAGAGAACGCCACAAGTAATGTGTTTCACTGTTTAAGTAAATATCAAAACTGCTGTAAAAGAAAAGGTACATATAATTCGTACTAATTCCCCTTTTGAAGAGTAGAATTCTTGAGGAAACCCTCCCATAACATTCTGCCAAATCATATTAACATAACATTCACTGAAGTATGGTTTTAAAAAATTAGTGGAACTGGAATATAGAAAAGGACTGCTGAATCAGAAACTTTATGTATACATTGAAAATCTGGGGTATCTGAAATTTCACCCACCTTTAACTGCTGAATAATAGTCAATTATTTAACCTCTGTAATTTATGGCTCCCATCTTTAAATTCAGGCAAAAATGCTTACTTCTCAAAAAACCATTATTAAAACTAGATAAAAGAAATATGAAATATATATAAACAAAATTAGATGTTTGCCTTTTGTGGGCCATTTCCAGAGGGTGGAGTAGCTTCATGAACTGAGCATTCATTTGGCACAACTTCAGCTCCCGGATCAACTTCATTACAGTGGTAGTTAACAGCTGAATAAGCCTATATTTAAAATAATGAAAGTGTAATTAAACAGATATACAGATATGTTTAAAAGCCACTTATTCTTCAAAAGGTGAGCTGGTATCCAAAGTTTCAATGTAGGTTGTGTTGAAATTCAATTACATTATTTCAGAAACTTTGTTTTAAATGAACAGTTGAAATACAGTAAGGCAGCCTTCTGTTTTAAAATGTCTTCTAGGTATCAAGATAATCAGAAGTACAAGGACTCTAAGAAACTAATGTAGTAAGGAAGTGTTTGTTAACACTTACTATATCCTTCAAATCTCCAATCCTGATGAAAGACAGCAGCTTTGGTGTTTTAGATGTAATACTCTTGTTTTATTCCTATTCTTATTTAACAGTAATTAACAGCAACATTTCTGTTCCTCTTCAACAATTTTTTTTATGGCTCGTAAAGCCAGAAGCAGATTCTAGGCAGATACATGCTAATTCTAAATCCACATTAATACTAGCTTTCTTGAATTACCTGGTCTATCAACAAGTAACTGAACACTTATTATCTAGACCAGTCATTGCTTAAGCACACAAAATCTGAGAGAAAAGGCACTGTTGCTCCCATGGGAGTTTCTAATTAGGTTAAAAAGAAAGTAACAAAATGTAACACATTAATATAAAGAACTATTTAAAAATATAGGCACGTATGACATGGGAAAAAATCAAGAAATATAAACACAAAAAAAATAAAATAAAGAACAGGAATTATATGTTTGGGTAATTCACTTTACCGGAGGTACAACATAGCTCCTTTGCTCCCCAACAGGCCACTGTGGCGGCATCTTAAAAAAAAAAAAAGGAAACCAAAATTATTCAAATATTCCTACACATTTTCAAAAACACATGAGAAAACAATATTGAAGTACTTTTCATGCTGGCTCCTTTGTTGTTATAGGAAACAGAATGGAAAAAAGAAGTACTTTATGTTTCTAATCCCTGATGTTCTTATTGTTACTTCTATATGTAAAACCTCACCTTTTCCCCAATTTTCGGGAGTTAGCATTGTGGAAATCTCAGAGACATTAGTTGCTTGAATTTATTACCATAGATATGATTATGGGTTATATATACAGTCATATCTATGTAAAGAGACTCACAGAACTATTATTGTGAAGCAGCCAGCTAAAACAGAAACAGAATTTGAATTATGTGCTCTAAGAATTGGATAATTTATTTCACTCTATCTCCCTAAAAAATTGATGAAAGTCAGTCTGGCTGTTTCAGCTATTTGACAGCAAAAATGAAAAAATACATGCTGAAATACAGAAGGGTACATCGAATCTCATAAAACTGTTGTAAAGTTATTGCTAAGTATATTCCTGCCAAAATATTATTCCATTACTTCTAAATAATACAGAGGTCTTAATTCTAGACTAATTTTTTTCTTAAATTTTAGGTACATTTCACTAGTTTAAAATGACAAACTATTCAGGCAATTTGTATAAACAAGTTAAAGACCTCAATAAAATCTGAAAGTAAATCATTTTACTCCCTCTTAAATTACCTGATAATTATATACAGGCAACTGATATCCAGTGATGACCTGAACGGGTGAATTTGGGTAAGTAGGATATGCCTGAAAATAAAGTTTACAGAAAGAACGAATTAATAAGATAAAACTTTTTTTATAATTAGAAAGAAATATTATTCCCAACATAACAAAATACAGAAACTTTTAAAATACTATTTTTCTATATACAACAATGCAGAATTCAAATGACTGACTGACTTTATGAAGAAAGAAATATTATCTGTCAAGTGTTACCCTTTGGGTGGGAAGGGGGAACAAATGACAAAAGAAGTGACGATTTCAACAGGCAAAGTTTATCTTATTTATACTGTGTATAATCCCACCCAGATGTGATTTCTTACACTGATGATAAGGCTCTATTAAGACAGATTTCAATGTAAGTTAAATTAATACATTTGCTATTTCTTTGTCAAAATACTTCTAGACAGTTTTGTATTTGACAATATTATAGGGTAATATGTAGTCCTCCAACAGATGTTATGGCTTTTTCTGTACTTCATTTCGAAAACCTAAGAGCTGTATATAATCCAAAACTGGACGAGACAGTATAATGTCTTATATTTTTCAATAAATAGTTATTGATTGAAAACATATAGGTGGCAGCATACATGAATACACCCAGATTCAGTAATGGCTCACAGCAAATGTTAGAAACAAACAGGGCTTTTTTTTTCTAGCCATTGTTCACAGAAGGAGAAAGAAGAAAAGGTATACCCTACACATTTCAAGTACATGGAAAATGTCAACGAATAAGAGACACTGAAGAACTATTTCACTATTATTTTCCAGCAAAGAAAATGTCTTTTAAACTAAGACACAAGTAACATGAACTAAGAAGAAAATAAATGTTATTTATCATCAATAAGTGATAGCATGTCAAATCCTACTTTAAATATCAAAGTAACCAGGATCAGAGAAATTATATGCCAGAAACTCACAGGATTTATATAGTAAAACACATCAGAAATCTACCCATTCCAGAACCAGAATATATCCAGAAGTCAGCAATTTATATGAGGTGGCATCTGGAAATCACTGCAGATAAAAGAATAGCTAGCTGATTTGCTAACCTTAGAGAATAAAGTAGACACATAACGAGAGCTGCTTTCAAATACTTCAGGAACTAGCTACATGGGGGGAAAAAGGAAGAGATTTTTTCATGTGTCTACAGAGGTCATTTCTAAGATAATGACAAAGTATACAGCAGATCTTTAGCTCATATCAAGAACAACACTAAGAAATTTCTAACAAAATAAATTTCCCATTACTCAAAGTATTCAAACAGGGATGCTATTACCACTTACATGGAAACTGGGTATAATTCCAGAGGGTACAATGACTACAATAAACAAGAGAATAGGAACGTAAGCAATTCTTACCTGAACATACTGAGTTATAGGATTCATTGTGGTTGGGGGCTGCATGTAAGTTTCAGTGTTTGGATTAGTCCAGACATTCTGAAACTGTGGTGGAGGAGGATGATTAAAAACCAAAGGACGTGGCTGCACATGATAAGCACCTTTTAAAAGCAAAATAAAAGCCTATTTTTAGTTCTTAGAAAAGCTACGTGAGTCAACAAGAACAATTTCTCTTTGTACTCACATAAATTTTGTTTCCTGATTGCAGGGCCCAGCTTCAGCTTTTTACCATGGAAATTTATCTGTGACTGAAAATAAAACAGTAACAAAACTAGAATCAATTTTCAAGTCTTTACTTCCAAGACTTGGGTGAACACTTAAAATCTTCTAAAGTTCTTATTATCATAGAAGATCAGTGATAACTACACACCAAATTAAAATTTGTCATCATGAAGCTACCTCCCTTACTTCTCTATCAGTGTCAAGAGGCATCAAGTGAAAGCTGATCAAAAACTTTTCATCACCCTGCCCTGTCTCCAACCCTTCCTGTCTGTAGTTCATGAAGCTAGGTGCCCAGTCAAAAATAAACAGGTTCTAACACATCATGTGAGATTCCTCCAAGCTTGGATTTTAAACAGAAAGTTTATCTTCTTCCAAATTTTATACAAGACTGAGTATATCACTCAACACTAAACACTGTATCAACAAAACAAACGAGATTTTTCTATTACTTACTTCTACTATCTTCTGCACATCCACGTCATTAAAAAATGAAACAAATCCATAGCTATAAAGGCAGATAAATGAAGTATAAAATCACCATCATACAGTACATGGTTCAGAACTTCTACAATATACAGAAGTAATGACTAAAAGATGAATAATATACTACAGTATTTGTTAACATGTACATGATAGATCCTCTACAAATACTGCTTTTTCTTAATCTGAATTATGTCAAAATGTGCTAAGATTAGTGTGAAAACTTTATTGACTGACAAGTAATTCATATCTGTGAACCTGAATTTAACTTACTAAGACAAGGTGGTTAAAATTTAAGATACCGTGCAATGTATGAAGAAAACAATTCTTTGAGAAAACTGATTAATTCATTTGTATGAAATGAAGATTGAAGATATTAAAAAACAAACATTAGAAAAATGATTAAAGAGCTGGCAATAAACTTTTATCCTCTACATGAAAGAAATTAACATAGCAACAAATTTCATTTATGTAAGCATCAGAATACCAGTTTTGAAGTCTTCTCTGACACTCTATACATGGCTAGAGTTCAGATATTTTTGATAAAATTACTCACCCTTTGGACACACCAGTTCGATCAGTGATTATCTTCACTTCTTTCACTGAACCGTATCTAGCAAAGAAGCTTCTAATCTCAGTTTCATCCATCTATGGAAAAGAATTGAACTTCAAGAGTAAAATTCAGCATTCAAAATTTCAATTTTATTAAAAGAAGGTTTGATGATGTGAAAATTTCTCCCCTTTTGTCCCCAAATGACCAGTGGCTCTTTGTCAAAGATATTTTTAGTACCTATGGGACAAACATAAAACCAATTCTAAACCTCCATGAAGTACAAAAAAACCTTAAGTTTGTAACAGGGCCCAAATCCCATTATTCATAATGTATTGTAATGTAAAAATGAGGTATGAATACAATACCCTAACATCAATTCCTCCAACAAAAACAGTGTTTGGCATGATTTTGCCTTCTGGTAAAACATAGCCTTGGCTGGTTGCAGCTGATGAGGACTGGGTGCTGGCTTCTCTGGAGATGGTTGAGTTTGGAGTTTCAGGATTTGCAGCAGACTGTAATTTGGAAAGTGGACATCATAATTAGATATACAGGAAAAACCCATACATAATGTGAAATATAACTTTTGTTTTCTAAGTATAAAGTATTTTATATAAATTACTTTCATTGTAAGTTAGTTCAGGCTCAGGATTTAAACTCATCAGAGTAGATCAGCATGGAATTTTAACAAAAGGATATAGTACTTTCTTTTTTTTTGAGACAGAGTCTCACCCTTGTCACCCAGCCTGGAATGCAATGGCGTGATCTCGGCTCACTGCAACCTCCATCTCCCGGGTTCAAGCGATTCTCTTGCCTCAGCCTCCCGAGTAGCTGGGATTACCGGCGCCTGACAACACACCTCGCTAATTTCGTATCTTTAGTAGAGATGGGGTTTCTCCATGTTGGCCAGGCTGGTCTCCAACTCACGACCTCAGGTGATCCACCTGACTTGGCCTCCCGAAATGCTGGGATTACAGGTATGAGCCACTGCACCAACCAGGATACAGTACTTTCTTAAACCCAGTATTGCTCATTACCAAGTCTTGTATAATGCTGTGGAAGAATACTTAGTATTTGTGAAAATGCTACGTGAATTAGGTTAAAAAAACCCCAAATCAGAAAGTTCAGATTTGTAAAAATTAACATTAAAATCATCCTGTTCTACATTCATAAACAACTTTTCATTTTACTGAGTACACTAATAAAAGGATGACAAATCTTAAAAAAAAAATTCCAAAAGCCACAGCAAAAGAAAATAAGCCTCAAAGTTTTAAACCAATTTGTCTTGCTTCACCTTTTCACCAAAATTAACATGAATTTTTACAATTTTAACATTCCCTGTGTTAGCATGCCTGCTTCACTTTAGAAATGGATCATGGAAACATTATTTGCTCACATGTCATAGCTCCTTCTAAAAAAAGGGTTATAATCCTCATCCCTAATGCTAGGGTGTTCAAAGTATCTTTTGAAATAACATTTTTCTTCCTGAGTAACACCAAATCAGTCCCACTGATAATTCTAATTTTCACAGCAGGCAGATATAATGATACCATCTTTATTTTCAGATAAAGAAGCACATACATATAACTCATTATTTTTCTGGATTTTGATCAGAACTGTCTTTATTCTTTCTACTGTAGACTCTAAGGCTAATGTGAAATTTTCTCAAGTAGAATTTGTAAGTAATATATATGTCGGAGAAGCAATATAGCATAGTGGAACAAAAATTAATTTAGTCTGGAGAACTAGGTTTATGTCTCTTACAGGTAAGTGGTTACAGGTCACTTACTTGCCAGCTGTGTATCTCTGGGCAAATTGCTTTGAGAATGAAATGAGGTAACATCTGTGAATTCATTTCGTAAAGTATAAAGTGGTATGCCAATGTAAGTTAGTATCCTGTTATTTGAATTTATTTTCAGTAGATTTTTTTTCAAGTTTCTTTTTTGGCTTTACTATTTTAGCTGACTTATTTTGAAGATACTTTTAATTAAGAACTAATTGAAACATCAGGAAACTATGAAACATCATTAATTTAAAAATCATTGGTGAAGTGCCCGCTGACTACAAAAGGTAACTACAAAAGGCTGCAAAAGAGAAAGCTATTCCACACATACCTGTTTGAAAGAAAACAAAAGACAAAAGAAAGCAACTGTATATCTTTTTGAAAGGCACAGTAATTTTATAGTAATTAGTAAGAAAGTAGACTTCCTGCTTTGTTAATTAGATGCTAGAAGTTACTGATTCTACATAGCTTTACTAGAGATGAAATCTAAGTTGTCAAATCAATTCAAGCTGAGTTTATTGCTTTTCTCTATTTGCGCTTACACTTGCTATTTTGGGTTTGTAACTAAATAATTCCCAATTCTTTCCTTTAATAGTGGTATTTCGTGACAATGATGTGGAAGAAAATTTAAAACTATTTCTAAAGTTTTCCTTTCTAAAATGTCTTACGTTATCGTTTTCTAAATGACATTAAGCTGCATATCTTGAACTATAAGGAACTTGATGAGATTTCCCCTCCCTATAGACAATTCACCAATCCCTTCTCAGTTCATTCAGAAATCCCAAACAGAATAAAACAAAACAAAATAAATTCTGAAATTCTTGTAGTTTCTTTTCTCCTTTTCAATTCCCCTTGATTTGTGGATGAACTTTGAATATATTTCTCTTTGATAAACAAGCTATATATACAGTATTGTCTCTGCACCATAGTGTTTGGATGTATTTTAATTTAGAAGTGTAACATCTGGCAGAAAACAGATTATAAGAAGTTATGATAATGCACTGATTCTCAACTGGGGAAGATTTTTGAGCCCCAGGGGCATTTAACAATGTTGAGAAACTGGCTGTTATACCTGAGGTGTATTCCTGGCATCTGACAGGCTGAAGGCCAGGGATACTGCTGCACATCCTACAATGCAAAGACAGCTTCCCACAACAAGGAATTATTTGGTCCAAAATTTGAATAGGGTGTGGTTAAGAAACCTTGTGACAGTGCCACAAGAATTGAGGAGGAAAATTATTGTTTGGGAAGGACCTGATTTCCATTGTTTAGTAAAGTAAGTCTTTTCAGGACCTCAGTTTCCTTGCTTGAAAATGAATGAATGGAAAAGATCTCTGGTGTCTCTTCTAATTCTCATACTCGATACAAGAGTAAAACGGATACTTGGAGACGACAGTAGTTTGGTAAAGAGGAAAAGAGGCATTTGACATTATAGGAAGTCTGACTTGGCTTGTATCTTACAAACTGGCTGCCTGCTTAACTGGAATCGTAAATATAAAATTCATTGAATCATTTTAACAGTGTAATAACATCTTAAATTAAGGAGACATTATGTCCTAGTCCTCAGCCAGCAGGTGGCGCTCAAAGCTAACAAAGTAAGCAATGTACTTCATTTTTACCATGGCTTGATTAGCAGGGATTGTTAAATTCCTACTGTATTTATACATAATTAAAGTGTATATATAAAAATCCACAATCAATAGACAACGTTTGGTGAAACTATGGCCAAAAATATAAATGAATGCTTAGGATAAGCAAAAGCTTAATTTTAAAGAAAGTACCATTGTAACTGTCAATAGCATCCTGAAAACAAACTGCATTAAAGAAGTAATTTTCTTAATCATAGCTTCAAGTGAGTTGGTGAATTTTGAAATGAGAAATGCTGGAACAGTAAACAGGGGTGGGCTTCAAGACCATCATATACACAACTGTCCTTGTTATTTATAGCAAACATATTCCTTATTATATTTGGACAACCAAGTGACAAAAACAGCTAAAAAGCTGGAAAAAATTATTTAAACTCCTGGGATGTCAGCTTCTTTGACAGTATTATCTAATTCAATTACTATGTGAACATGTAAGCAAATTGAGATTTATATAAACTGACCAGGAAAAGGCTATAATTTGTAGTTATCAAAGTTACATTCACACCAATAGAAGAGAATAAAGAGAATGCTAAAATTAAGAAAATATGACATGAAAATCAGAATCAAAACTTTTAAGTAAATCCAAGAGTAGAGTCTTCGGGAGCTGGAGGTGGGGAGGATGAAATTCAAGCAATAAACAATCCTGGCAAAACTAAGCAAGAAAAAGCAAGAAAGCAAAAAGATATATGAGACCTGAGAAATGGGTTATGACCACAGATTATAAAACAACGCTATGCATAAACTCTATAGGAATAAATTTGGAAATCAACGACATGACAAACTTGTAGAGAAATTTAAATTTTTACAAAACAATCTTGAGAAAGAACACCCAATGATACCTGGCTCAGTTTCCCTGGGAATTCTTTCAACTTGTAAAGAAATAGGTAACTTAGGTGTATGTGTGTGTGTCAGAGAGAGGTGCACACACACACCAGACACCGGAAACAAAGATAGAAGACAGAAGAAGAGATTAAGAAATTTAAACACTTTTCTTCAATTTTCAAAGAGGAAAAAAATATTTCTTAACGCATTTTACAAAGCTAACAGCATATAAGTAACAAAGCCTCATCAAGATGAGCCATCCCTGCCCTCAGCACAAATGCAAAATTCCAGCAGTATATATAGTTTACACTGGGAACGCAAGAATACTTCATAGGATAGTTACTTTAATTCGCCATTGAAAAACGATTTGATAAAACACAGCATTCATTTTTAAATTATTTAAAAATCCAAGTAAAACAGAAATAGAGGTATCTTATTTTCTATCAACCTAATTTTGCCCTATCATTAAGCTTAAAGTGAAATACTTGAGTCATCTCCACTGAAATTAGGAATAAGGGCACCTCCTTATTAATACTACATATTTTTTTCCACTACGTATGACAAAGGTGAACATTAATACAGTTTTTATGAATAAAATTAAAAGGAAATTTAAAAGCTAATGATCAATGATCAACTTCATCGATGATTTCAAAAAGTGCACATCAACATAGTAAAATATTTTCCAGCTCTTAGGTTGACGATTTAAAAAAATCCTAATACCTTTCATTGGGAAGGGTGTGACAAAGAGATCACTGTCCACACCATCAGTGGCAAAATACTGATACATGCTTTACCAAGAGCAGCTTGGAAAAGGTGTATCATAGTTTGATAGGCGGGGATACTCATCACGATACTAACGAGGGGAGTAACTTAAAATTGTTACCAAAGGGGCAAAACGCTTTCACCCAGCAATTCCGCTTACAGCAATTCATCTCAAGGAATTAATAATACAAGCGTGCCAAGATATTTACACAAGGATATTCATAGTATTTTTTTTTTTTTTTTTTTTTTTAGACTGAGCCTCCCCTCTTTGTTGCCTAGGCTGGAGTGCAGTGGCACGATCTTAGCTCACTGCAACCTGCCTCCCAGGTTCAAGTGATTCTTCTGCCTCAGTATCCCGAGTAGCTGGGGTTACAAGTGCGCACCACCACGCCCAGCTAATCTTTTTTAGTAGAGACGGGGTTTCACCATGTTAGTCAAGCTGGTCTCGAACCCCTGACCTCTAGTGATCCACCCGCCTCAGCCTCCTAAAGAGATTACAGGCGTCAGCCACCGCCCCCAGCCCGATAGTATTGTTTTAATACTGAAAAAGTATTCATCATAATGGAATTCAGTAAAATGATGGTATAATTTTTAACATATATTGAAAATTAAAATTATCTTCAGAATAATGACCACATCAATTGAAAGATGCAAGTTGTAAAATAGTATTATGCAGCACGGTGTAACTCTTGCAACAATTGGCCCGTCTATATGCAATATAAGCATAAAAATAATCTGGAAGGGCATACAGGTATCAAAATTTAACGGCTGTATTAGGATTAAGATTGCTATTTTCTTACAGTGATTGTTTTCAAATGAGTAAATATGCTACTTTCATAATCAGAAAAAAATCCAATGTAATTATTAGGATTCCTTTCTTTTACCTCTAAAAATGAAAAGTATAACAAATAATTTCTTATAACTCAAGGTAATTTTAATTACACAATCTATTTTATTTTAATGTTTATACGTGGTAATAAAAACTGTATAAATTTCCTCCCTTTATCTCTAAAAATAAAGAGACTGAGAATTGTCAATGCAGACACACACATAGCATGTAATACGCGCCTTCGTGACTCAGTGGTTGGTCACCGTGTTCAGAGCTGCATCTTGTGGTGGCGCTGAACCAACGCTAGGCATTTACCAAACTCACAGAAACGCACACCCAACACTATCTACCAAATGGACATTTTGTCAAAGGTTCCTGTTTATCGAGAGGGAAAAAAACTTGCCCAGAGTTTAAAAATTCTAAAATTCTCAATGGTAACTACTGAAACCGACCTCGTGCCACAAAGATGGCGTCAGGCGAACTTTTGTGCCTGTCGCTGCCGCATGAGGGAGCCGCCATCAGCAAGTCCTCAGCAGCTGACAGGCGAGGGGACCAGAAGCACTTCCGGCCCAGCCCCCCCTCAGCTAGCGGGCCCTGCCTTCAGGACGCCCCACACACCCTACGCTGAGGGCCCCACAAACCCCACCCACCCCACCCCGCACAGGCACTGGGAGGGAACCACTTCCTAAGGAAGCTCCGACCCTCCGAGTCTAAGGAGGCAGGTCCCACAGCAGGCCCGCCGCCATCTTGCAGAGCCATGGTGAGAGCGCCAGAAGTGAGGCTGGCGGGGAGTGGCGCGCGGGAGTGGGGGAGGGGCGGGGCGCGTGGGAGTGGGGGGGCGGTCGGCGGTGGGGGTGGGGAACCTGCACCCCCAACATCTGCCAGCAGAGAACCCGGGGCGGGAAATGGGTGTCTCAAGAAGGCCACGGCCCTTGCACGTGGCCGGCGAGGCAGCGCGTCCTCGGGGCTCACCCCCACCTTGCCACCCTCGGCGTCCTGCGCCGGCCTCT